>NC_064638.1:639346628-639648674 GCF_023864345.2 Schistocerca serialis cubense
TTCCCATTGCCAGTCTACATTTTATATCCTTTCTACGTCGACCATCATCAGTTATTTTGCTCCCCAAATAGAAAAATTCGTTTACTACTTTAAGTGTCTCATTTCCTAATCTAATACCCTCAGCATCACCCGACTTAATTCGACTACATTCCATTATCCTTGTTTTGCTTTTGTTGATGTTCATCTTAGATCCTCCTTTCAAGACACTATCCATTCCGTTCAACTGCTCTCTGACAGAATTACAATGTCATCGGCAAACCTCAAAGTTTTTATTTCTTCTCCATGAATTTTAATACCTACTCTGAATTTTTCTTTTGTTTCCTTCACTGCTTGCTCAATATACAGATTGAATAACATCGGGGAGACGCTACAACCCTGTCTCACTCCCTTCCCAACCACTGCTTCCCTTTCATGCCCCTCAACTCTTATAACTGCCATTTGGTTTCTATACAAATTGTAAATAGCCTTTCGCTCCCTATATTTTACCCCTGCCACCTTCAGAATTAGAAAGAGAGTATTCCAGTCAACATTGTCAAAAGCTTTCTCTAAGTCTACAAATGCTAGAAACGTAGGTTTGCCTTTCCTTAATCTAGCTTCTAAGATAAGCCGTAGGGTCATTATTGCCACACGTGTTCCAATATTTCTACGGAATCCAAACTGATCTTCCCCAAGGTCGGCTTCTACTAGTTTTTCCATTCGTCTGTAAAGAATTTGCGTTAGTATTTTGCAGCCGTGACTTATTAAACTGACAGTTCAGTAATTTTCACATCTGTCAACACCTGCTTTCTTTGGGATTGGAATTATTATATTCTTCTTGAAGTCAGAGGGTATTTCGCCTGTCTCATACATCTTGCTCGCCAGATGGTAGAGTTTTGTCAGGACTGGCCGTCAGTAGTTCTAATGGAATGTTGTCTACTCCCGGGACCTTGTTTTGACTCAGGTCTTTCAGTGCTCTGTCAAACTCTTCATGCAGTATCATATCTCCCATTTCATCTTCATCTACATCCTCTTCCATTTCCATAATATTGTCCTCAAGTACATCGTCCTTATATAGACCCTCTATATACCCCCCATGAACCATGGACCTTGCCGTTGGTGGGGAGGCTTGCGTGCCTCAGCGATACAGATAGCCGTACCGTAGGTGCAACCACAACGGAGGGGTATCTGTTGAGAGGCCAGACAAACGTGTGGTTCCTGAAGAGGGGCAGCAGCCTTTTCAGTAGTTGCAAGGGCAACAGTCTGGATGATTGACTGATCTGGCCTTGTAACAATAACCAAAACGGCCTTGCTGTGCTGGTACTGCGAACGGCTGAAAGCAAGGGGAAACTACAGCCGTAATTTTTCCCGAGGGCATGCAGATTTACTGTATGATTACCTGATGATGGCGTCCTCTTGGGTAAAATATTCCGGAGGTAAAATAGTCCCCCATTCGGATCTCCGGGCGGGGACTACTCAAGAGGATGTCGTTATCAGGAGAAAGAAAACTGGTGTTCTACGGATCGGAGCGTGGAATGTCAGATCCCTTAATCGGGCAGGTAGGTTAGAAAATTTAGAAAGGGAAATGGATAGGTTGAAGTTAGATATAGTGGGAATTAGTGAAGTTCGGTGGCAGGAGGAACAAGACTTCTGGTCAGGTGACTACAGGGTTATAAACACAAAATCAAATAGGGGGAATGCAGGAGTAGGTTTAATAATGAATAGGAAAATAGGAATGCGGGTAAGCTACTACAAACAGCATAGTGAACGCATTATTGTGGCCAAGATAGATACGAAACCCACACCTACTACAGTAGTACAAGTTTATATGCCAACTAGCTCTGCAGATGACGAAGAAATTGAAGAAATGTATGATGAAATAAAAGAAATTATTCAGATTGTGAAGGGAGACGAAAATTTAATAATCATGGGTGACTGGAATTCGAGTGTAGGAAAAGGGAGAGAAGGAAACATAGTAGGTGAATATGGATTGGGGGACAGAAATGAAAGAGGAAGCCGCCTGGTAGAATTTTGCACAGAGCACAATATAATCATAACTAACACTTGGTTTAAGAATCATGAAAGAAGGTTGTATACATGGAAGAACCCTGGAGATACTAAAAGGTATCAGATAGATCATATAATGGTAAGACAGAGATTTAGGAACCAGGTTTTAAATTGTAAGACATTTCCAGGGGCAGATGTGGACTCTGACCACAATCTATTGGTTATGACCTGTAGATTAAAACTGAAGAAACTGCAAAAAGGTGGGAATTTAAGGAGATGGGACCTGGATAAACTAAAAGAACCAGAGGTTGTACAGAGATTCAGGGAGAGCATAAGGGAGCAATTGACAGGAATGGGGGAAATAAATACAGTAGAAGAAGAATGGGTAGCTTTGAGGGATGAAGTAGTGAAGGCAGCAGAGGATCAAGTAGGTAAAAAGACGAGGGCTAGTAGAAATCCTTGGGTAACAGAAGAAATATTGAATTTAATTGATGAAAGGAGAAAATATAAAAATGCAGTAAGTGAAACAGGCAAAAAGGAATACAAACGTCTCAAAAATGAGATCGACAGGAAGTGCAAAATGGCTAAGCAGGGATGGCTAGAGGACAAATGTAAGGATGTAGAGGCCTATCTCACTAGGGGTAAGATAGATACCGCCTACAGGAAAATTAAAGAGACCTTTGGAGATAAGAGAACGACTTGTATGAATATCAAGAGCTCAGATCGAAACCCAGTGCTAAGCAAAGAAGGGAAAGCAGAAAGGTGGAAGGAGTATATAGAGGGTCTATACAAGGGCGATGTACTTGAGGGCAATATTATGGAAATGGAAGAGGATGTAGATGAAGATGAAGTGGGAGATACGATACTGCGTGAAGAGTTTGACAGAGCACTGAAAGACCTGAGTCGAAACAAGGCCCCCGGAGTAGACAATATTCCATTGGAACTACTGACGGCCGTGGGAGAGCCAGTCCTGACAAAACTCTACCATCTGGTGAGCAAGATGTATGAAACAGGCGAAATACCCTCAGACTTCAAGAAGAATATAATAATTCCAATCCCAAAGAAAGCAGGTGTTGACAGATGTGAAAATTACCGAACTATCAGCTTAATAAGTCACAGCTGCAAAATACTAACACGAATTCTTTACAGACGAATGGAAAAACTAGTAGAAGCCAACCTCGGGGAAGATCAGTTTGGATTCCGTAGAAACACTGGAACACGTGAGGCAATACTGACCTTACGACTTATCTTAGAAGAAAGATTAAGGAAAGGCAAACCTACGTTTCTAGCATTTGTAGACTTAGAGAAAGCTTTTGACAATGTTGACTGGAATACTCTCTTTCAAATTCTAAAGGTGGCAGGGGCAAAATACAGGGAGCGAAAGGCTATTTACAATTTGTACAGAAACCAGATGGCAGTTATAAGAGTCGAGGGACATGAAAGGGAAGCAGTGGTTGGGAAGGGAGTAAGACAGGGTTGTAGCCTCTCCCCGATGTTGTTCAATCTGTATATTGAGCAAGCAGTAAAGGAAACAAAAGAAAAATTCGGAGTAGGTATTAAAATTCATGGAGAAGAAATAAAAACTTTGAGGTTCGCCGATGACATTGTAATTCTGTCAGAGACAGCAAAGGACTTGGAAGAGCAGTTGAATGGAATGGACAGTGTCTTGAAAGGAGGATATAAGATGAACATCAACAAAAGCAAAACAAGGATAATGGAATGTAGTCTAATTAAGTCGGGTGATGCTGAGGGAATTAGATTAGGAAATGAGGCACTTAAAGTAGTAAAGGAGTTTTGCTATTTGGGGAGCAAAATAACTGATCATGGTCGAAGTAGAGAGGATATAAAATGTAGACTGGCAATGGCAAGGAAAGCGTTTCTGAAGAAGAGAAATTTGTTAACATCCAGTATTGATTTAAGTGTCAGGAAGTCATTTCTGAAAGTATTCGTATGGAGTGTAGCCATGTATGGAAGTGAAACATGGACGATAAATAGTTTAGACAAGAAGAGAATAGAAGCTTTCGAAATGTGGTGCTACAGAAGAATGCTGAAGATTAGATGGGTAGATCATGTAACTAATGAGGAAGTATTGAATAGGATTGGGGAGAAGAGAAGTTTGTGGCACAACTTGACCAGAAGAAGGGATCGGTTGGTAGGGCATGTTCTGAGGCATCAAGGGATCACCAATTTAGTATTGGAGGGCAGCGTGGAGGGAAAAAATCGTAGAGGGAGACCACGAGATGAATACACTAAGCAGATTCAGAAGGATGTAGGTTGCAGTAGGTACTGGGAGATGAAAAAGCTTGCACAGGATAGAGTAGCATGGAGAGCTGCATCAAACCAGTCTCAGGACTGAAGACCACAACAACAACAACATATACTCCTTCCACCTTTCTGCTTTCTCTTCTTTGCTTAGAACTGGGTTTCCATCTGAGCTCTTGATATTTATACAAGTGGTTCTCTTTTCTCCAAAGGTCTCTTTAATTTTCCTGTAGACAGTATCTATCTTTTTGTTATTATGAGCAAAAGTAGAAAATAAATTACAAAGAAGAAAACACAATTAAAGTGGCAACCACTGAACAAGAGCACAACTTACTGTACCTTTGCCAGTGAACAGACTATTTTTTAGTTTTAAATATATTTTTTGACCAAGAATGTATGTCAGCAGAAGCACAATTATTTTCTGGAAAAATTTTTATTTCATGGAAAAATTTTTATTTTATGGAAAAATACACTGACGGAGAAAATTAAGAAAAGCCAGAGTCAATAATGAAGGGAAGAAGCAATGGCCAACTAGGAAGACACGAGCGAATTCTAGTCAGTAATAAAAGAAGCATCAAGTTGGTCACAGATTTAGTGGCATTAGTGAATATATATATAGCTTTCTGGCATTAGGCAGATTTAGGAAAGGCATTTCAGCTAATAATGATAGCTGTCCTATTAAAGACATTGTTGCAAGTGAGCATGGTATGCTACGGCTGACATTTCTGAAATACTGCTACACTAATTTTAATTTCAGGAAAAAATAATTTATTTCCTTGCTTTACAACAATAAATAGTGAACTCAATTATTTATTGTTAAATTCAATAAGACTTTACAAATATGGATTTGGCTGAGCATGCTCTGGCGTCGATAGGTCACACAGACCACATAAAGCATGATCTTTGAACGCTAACTGCTCTGATGAGGCACCATGTTAATGTTCCAGTCAGCCATTGTACCTTGTACAGTGTACACACATACCTTTCTTTGTGCTGAAATATATGCATCTATAGACATTTATGGGAACTGTTTGTTGCGTATACAGTTATCCATATTCCCATTTCCCATAATGCTAATAAGATAATAGAAAAGTTAAATAATCTGATTCTGTATATGGTTACTATTCTCACGTAACAAAAAAATTATCAATACAAATAGTTAAGCATGAACATATCACACAAAAAACTGTTAATTCACAATTAAGTGCCCAGCAGAGGGTTTGTCGAACCACCTTCAAGGTGTTTCTCCACCATTCCACTCTCAAACAATGCATGGGAAAAACAAAACACTTAAACTTTCCCGTGTAACACTGATTTCTCTTACTTTATTTGATGATCATTTCTCTCTATGTAGATGGGCGGCAACAAAATATGTTTGCATTCGGAGGAGAAAGTTGGTGATTGAAATTTCATGAGAAGAGCAAGCTGCAATGCAAAATGCCTTTGTTTTAAAGACTGACACTCCAATTTTCTTATCATATCCATGGCACTCTCTCCCCTAATTCACAATAATGCAAAATGAACTTTTTAGATGTCCTCTGCCAATTCTATCTGATGCAGATCCCACACCGCACAGCAATACTCTAGAAGAGGACGGACAAGTGTAATGTATGCAGTCATTTCAGTCAGCCAGTTGCATTTCCTAACTGTTCTGCCAATAAATCACGGTCTTTTGTTCACCTTCCCCACAACATTATCTATGTGATCATTCCATGTTAAGTTATTTGTAACTGTAATCCCGAATTATTTAGTTGAATTCATAGTCTTTTGATTTGTGTGATTTATCATGCAAGCAAAATCCAGTGGAGTCCTTTTAGTACTGGTGTGGACAACCCCTAGCTTTACATTATTGAGTGTCAAATTGTCACTTTTCACACCATACAGATAGCTTGTCCAAATCATTTTCCAACTGGTTTTGACCATCGGGTGGCTTTACAGGAACATAAATGACAGTATCATCAGCAAACAATCTAGAAGGCCTGCTCAGACTGTCTCCTGAATTGTTTACATACAGATCAGGAACAGCAGAGGATCCGTATCACTTCCTTGGAAAACACCAGATATTACTTCTGTTTCACTCAATAACATTCTGTCAATTACTACAAACTGTGACCTTTCTCACAGAAAACCACAAATCCTGTCCCACAGATGAGATGATACTCTGTTGCATTTTCTAACAGTTCTGCCAATAAATCGCAGTCTTTTGTTCACTTTCACATAATTCATAATGTTCGAACACAGTGTACATTCCAAAGCCTACTGCCAATTGCCATTAGTGATATGGGTGTGTAATTCAGCAGTTTACTCCTATTTCCTTTCATGGGTACTGGTGATCTGTGCAACTTTCAATCCTTAGGTATGGATCTTTCAAAACGTGGACAGCCATACATGATTGGTAAGTATGGAGCTAATGTATCAGCATATTCTGAAAGGAACCATACCGGTAAACAATATGGTACAGAGGTCTTGCCTTTAGTAAATGATTTAAGCTGCTTTGCTACACTGAGTTTCTTATGTTGGCAGTTGCCCTTGATTCAAATTCTAGAATATTTACATCACATACAACCAGAATCTCTCTGTATTTTCTGGCCTATTTCAAGACAGAGTTTCATTGTGGAAACTATTAAAAGCATCTTGCACTGAAGTTAGCATTAAATTTCAAGCTTATGTAAAACTTTGCCAATCTATTCTTTCATAATCAGATTGGAAGGAGTAGAGACTGTCTCTTAGGAAAGCATCAAGTGAATTTTTACATATATATTTTGCATTTATTTTTGGTGGATTTTGATGCTACGATATTGAGTCTTGCTACAACCACCTCATGGTCACTAATCCCTGTATCCATCATGATGCTAACTATTTGCTCATGATTATTTGCTGCTTAGAGGTCAAGTATGTTCTTGCAACCATTTGCATTTCAAGTGGTCCCGTGAACTAATTATTCCATTTAATTTTTTAAAAAAGCATTCAATATCATTTCAGATTACATTTTATGCCTACCACCAACTTTAAACATATATATTTTACCAAAATACTGAGGATAGATTGAAGTTGCCTCTAACTATAATTGTTTAAGTGAGATACCTGTTTGAAATGAGACTCTAATTTATTCCTGATGTCAAGTATAACCTCTGGCCATATTAATTCACAGCAAATATCTACTTCAATTTCACTGCACAGTAAACTGCTTCTGATGGGAATAAACACTCTGCCACCAACAGTATTTAATCTCTCCTTTCGGAGGCGAACACGGTTAGTTTCGGTAGTTTCTAAAAGGCCCTCTAACCTCAAAAGCTGGCCAGTGCCCTCCACATAGGGCCCGTTACCTTTGTAGCCACTTCCTGTTAGTGGTTGTCCACTGAACTATTAAGCGGAACATAAAAACCCACCATCCTACAGAGCAAGTCAAGGAATCTGCAGCCTACATGGTTGCAGAACTGTATGAAACTCTTATTCAAACCCTCCAGTTGGCTCTGTAGCAAAGGTCTGAAGTCGGTCCTTTTGACGACGCTACAAGTGGTGAGCTCTGCCATCATCTTGCAAAGCAAGACTGGTGCTGATACGAGAATTTCTGTGTAAATTCTAGAACCACTCAGCCGTCTACTGTCTCAAACACACAATATTCTAGATACAAGTGTCGGATGGTAAAATCCTACCTACTGCGCATCACGTTTGTGCGTGTAGGTTTAAAATTAGTCGCGAGAAGAAAGTAGGCACGACGGACGAACAGCACCGACAAGTACTTGTCAGGCAATCCATAGATGTTTCAGAAGAAGAACCATGGAGTTTTCGTGCAGCTCTGTGCCTATTGTGTCACTGACTATTGTTATGTGAAAGAAGAACAGTTGGAAAAGTAATCTTGAAAACGCTTAATCCGGCCTTGGTAAAGGCAAGACCTTTTTTCTGATTAATGTGAAAAGTCATGGTTATTAAACCAACTCTTTTATAAATGTAATTAAATTTGTTTCTGATGTTGGACAGTGTGAGCAACTTAGTGGAAGTCATACATGTATGTGAAAAGTAAGAATTTTATTCTGTAAGGTGTTCAAATATACCGTTGGTTAACAAAAAGTAAAGTCCGTGTATCTACTTATTTCACAAGTAGAGAAGGAAGCTTAAATATTCCCATACCTAGCATCATTCTACAGAGACAAAGTCAAGAGTGTTTCCCAGCAGCCAGCTAGCCAGCAAAGAAGATTGGCAGTGAATCTCACGTAAGTCACTTCGTATAAAAGAAGTGGGAAGTTTGTACATTGACTTCTTGCTTTAAATCGCCGTCAAAAATGTTAGAATATGGCGACCTGCGTGAAAGGACACGAGAAAACAGGAATTTTAAGTCAAAAACTAGAGAAGAAGTTGTTGCGTGTTGCCCTAGCAACAAAACATACCACAAAAAGGGACTTACTCTGGAACATTGGAATATTTTCAAGTATCCAATGAAGTAAAATTTAAATGAAAAATGGTGAACACATGGAAAATTCAGAGCTATAAAACAGGAAAGAAGATTTTGACGCATTTGTCTAAGAAGAAATACGCGTAGAACACTTCAACCAAGAAGATCTAGTGCGGGAAGTATACAGCTCTCACACACCTCGTGGGGATGCAGATGTGGAAACCAACCTACATCCAACGCCGCCGGCATCAGCTTCACTGGTGCTGACCTGCCTCTACAGCCGCTCACCTACGCAATGAGACTTCTACGCCAGGTGAGCGTGAAACAAAACTTCATTACTTTAGTGCGAAGTTGTACATACTGTTGAGTGAACTTTTATTGTGTAATTATAGTATTTAAAGTTAGTTTTAAATGCTTACTAGGGCTAAAGCATATACAACAAATTGAGGATTGAGGACACTCAAGAAACAGCTATGGCTATGAGAGTTAGCAAAGAAACGCGTGACTGGGCTGAGTTGGTAAATTTAATCAAAGCTCAGAGTGCGTCTCTAAGTTTGATAAATTCTCAAATACCCAGAGTGAAGCTTTAAATGCTCAGAGTCTTAAGTTAACTTCATTAGATTTAAACCCAGAGTGAAGTTTTGAATGCTCAGAGGGAAACTCTAAATGCCAAGAGTGAAACTCTGAATAATCAAGCGACAAATCTAGATTTGCTAAATGCCAAAGTCGACTCGCAAAGCAAAGAAATTAGTAATCTATGCGAAGGCATGGGTGCTCTTAAGATTGAGTTTGATGCCTTAAATAGTAGAGTAAAGAATTTAAAAATTGATTTAAAGAATGAATTGACTAATTCTTGACCATTAATGTTAATCAAATGTTTACTGACCTCAATCAGAAACAGAACAACAATTTCCAAGATTTATCAAAAAGGTTAGAATTTAACAGTGAGGTCAGATGCAATAATGTGGAATCCAAAATTAATGAAAAGTTAGGATCTTTTGAAAATGTGTGCAATGTTAAGTTTAATGCTGTAAAGCAGGGATTGAATATTTTGAAAGAGAGTGTAGATAAGAATAATGAATTAATACCGATTATTCAATCACAAATTAGAGGTGTCAGTACACGGGTAGATAATGAAGAAAGAAATTTCAAAGTGAAAATAATGAACTCTGATATCATAAATGTAAGTAGTTTGGAGGACCAATTTGAAGAAATTATAGATTGAAAGGTTACCGAGATAATAACCTCCGGAAACGTATCACCTGTTCTGTCTTCTGAACTAGTGATACCAGGAAAGGTATAGACAACTTGTGGAGAGAATTCAAGCTTATCCAGGATAAAGTAGAAAAAAGGGGTAACATCACCTAATGTGGTGTTAACTAGTGAAGCTGTGATCTAGACAATTCCCTAAATTTAATCCAGAGACCCAGTTCTTAAAAATGTTTCACCAAGCATTACCAAAAAATTGGAAAGATTCTAAGAAAATTGAATTTGCAGTGGAGTACCTTCTAGGGGAAGCCTCAGAATGGGGAACAGTAAATAATTAGAATTTTTCCTCTTGGGAGGACTTTCAAGAGAAATTTAAAGAGAAATGCTGGTCTGCCAGTGCCCAAGAAAAGTTAATATCAGATCCATGGGACCCAGTCAGAGTCATCTGTCCCCCAGGGACGTTAACATTCTGAGTTAATGAGTGGACTGGCGACTGCCGAATCCCAAGTTGTTTTCGGTGTTTCTTCCAAAATAGTCTTCCTACACCGAATTCCTTTGAAATCTTAAACTATTCTGTCAGCTATCCTTTAAAATCAAGAACTAGTCCTATTGCTTAGAAAACTGAATATGACTATAAAATAGAGAACAATTTAAGAAAATCACCGAAAAGAAGTGATATCTAGACAAAATAAACTGAATAGATTATTATATTTATGGAAAATATACTAAGATGTGACTAGCCAAACAATTGTTATGCTGTAGTGTATAGATTTTCTATTTTGTATAAAGTATTTTATACCTTTTATGAGATGTGATATAGATGGGAGGGTTTGTATAAAATTTTGAAAGGGGTGGGTATTGTAGATAAGAGCATGATTTACATGAACAGGTAAATCATGTCTAACATAAAACACACAGCACACCTTTCAAACAACCCTCACAAAGAGGTGTTTCTGATTCTTCACCACTTGCCCTTTCCTTAGGGTTGCTAGGATTTCCTTTGGGGACCTTGACGATGAATGTGGGACAAGAACGTTCTGTAGGAGGCGATTTAACACCAAACCACCTCCAACGTCTCACTCAAGTACCTGAGAGGTAGGGATCCTGGGGAAAGGGGGTGGGAAGGGTTTTCTGTCTTTGGGGCTATCTTCTTTCTCTTCTTCGATCCTAGTATACACATCTATTTTTTCCTTTCTTACTTCTCATTTGAGGACCTGTCTATTTTTTACCTCTTTCCATATTCATAAACTTCTATCACTGAAGTCCTTATTTCCGTGGTTTCGCTATGAACACACATCCACATATACATAAGTATACATTTAGACACAAACATACAATTACAGACTAGGAAGCCAAAACGACGTGAGAACCGCCGAGTGTCATAGGGGAAAATGAGGGTACATCTAGAAATATGCCCACATATATAGGAAGCTATGATGGTTCTACATCGAATATACATATCAACTAAGAAAGAGGCATGTGAAAAGAGAGAAAACGAAAGCAGGAGAGAACGTTAATCATGATGATCAATAAGAAATGTCAGTATAATAAATACTCTAATGAACTGAAGGATAGTGGGACATGAATAGTATATGTTGACATAGTATCTATTGAAAGTATAGAAGTTGATAAGCAGAGGAGGACTCTGGGGAGTAAATGATGTATTAAAGAATGAATGTGAAGCTTAAGATAAATTTATATCCTTACCAGAAAATACTTAATTATGTTATACATAGAAATGTATACTAGGGTAATGAACCATAAGGCCTACTTGGAAGGGATAAGGGGGGCGTACCCAGCTTTCACTGAGTATAAAGGGCAGGTGTACCTACGTGGAGATAGGACGACCTGTGGCCTAAAAAATAGGGATGTTTTATAAGGGGTGTACCTACCAGAATGGAAAGAGGAAGTGCTCTCACAAGGTCAACCCACAAGCAAGGAATAGGTGCCGATCATAGGAGAGGGGGACAGTATCGTGACAAAAGTCACAAATTTTATAGGAATTATTCTGGAAAGTATAAATTCTATGAATGACTAGCATTATTATGTTTTGTAGATGAGTGTCAAAAAAACACTTTTATTTTGCCCAGAGTTCCTCCAAGCTACAACTAATGAAAATAGTACATACTAGGACAGTACTAAAAAATAAGAATAGAAAATAGATTACTCATGTGTCAAAACACCTGAAGTTTTCGATTGAAAAACAAAATAAAGAAAAGAGAAAAGTCCTCACAATTCCTCAATATTAGAAAAGCTGACTAAAACCACGAGTAAATGCTCATATCTTAATGTCAAAGTAAAATAAGAATGAATAGTGAAACAGAAAGTGGTTATTGATAGAAAAGAAATGTATACTGTTGAAATATAAAATGTTATTATGTGTGATATTAGTTGCATAATGATTATGAATAAAATATCGCATGTTCGATCTGGGGGGGGGATATGTAGTGATTCGAGAATTTCTGTGTAAATTATAGAACCACTCAGCCTTCTACCATCTCGAACAACGGTATTCTAGATATGAGAGTGGGATAGTAAAATCCTACCTACATGTTTGTGTGTGTAGGTTTAAAATCAGTCGTGGGAAGAAAGTAGACGCGGTGGTCAAATGGCACCGACAAGTACTTGTCGGGCAACCCTTAAATGTTTTAGAGGAAGAACCATGGAGTTTTCATGCAGCTCTGTTCCTATTGTATAATTGACTATTGTTATGTGAAAGAAGAACAATTGAAAAAGTAATCTTGAAAACTCTTAATCCGGCAGAGATAGAGTCAAGACCTTTTCTATGATTCATGTGAAGTAGAGTCATGGTTATTAAGCCAACTCTTTTATAATTGTAATTAAATTTGTTTCTGGCGTTGGATGGAGCGAGTGACTTACTGGAAGCCATATATGTGTGTGAGAAGTAAGAATTTTATTCTGTATTGAGTTCAAATATACCATTGGTTAACAAAAAGTAAAGTTTGCACACCTACTTATTTCATAAGTAGAGAGAGAAGTTTAAATATTCCCGTACCTAGCATCATTCTACGGAGACAAAGTCAAGAGAGTTTTCCAGCAGCCAGCTAGCCAGCAAAGAAAATCAGCTTCGAATCTCAAGTAAGTCATTTCGTATAAAAGTGGGAAGTTTGTACGTCTACTTCTCACTTTAAATCACCGTCAAAAACGTTAGACTGGCAGTCTTTTGCACTTCAGATAGTCACCCAAAACCAGAGAGATACTCTTCCTATTGAAAGCAACACACATTGGTAGTACTGACATGAGCCACCACCTGCAGCTGGCTGAACCCTATGCTTTTCTTGGCATCTGGAAGCACCCATTCCACATCTGGAATGACACCTCCCAATATGCACACTTGGAGTGTACAATGGACTCGTTCCCCTCTTTGGCAGCCACAGCCCCATTACGCGCCTAACATTGGAGCCCCTAACAACCATAAACCTGAAGTAGAGCAAGCACCTCCATCTGTCTCAGACACAGACAGCAGTTGAAACCTGTTTGTCAAATGAACTGGGGAAAACCTTCGATCGGCTCCCCCCAGAAAGTCTTTCGCTGCCTGCCACACCTTGAAGCAACCTCTCACTCAACCACTGGTGAGGGGTCAACTTCAATGTTTGCAGTACCCAGTCGGCTACAGTAGCAGACTGATCATGGGACACGTGATGTGATAGACATCCCTTGGGTCCCCATGTCCAGACTCCATGGTGATGCTCATTGGCAACAGCCTCAAATTGTGTGACTGAAGCCAGAACCACCTGGAGCTGTAAGCAAAAGGTCACCAACTGAGATCACGTTTGAAGACAGAAATCACAGTTTCTAGCCATACTAAAGACACTGAAAATATACACTAGACAGTTATTCAGGGTGTATATGTGGACAAGGAAAAAAAAATTCCCGGATTTCCTGATTAAGAATACACTTCCTCTTGGGTGAAAACATTCTCTTTCCCTGTTAACTGACAGCATATTTTCTCTCGGAACTGTATAACTTATCAGTCCTTTGAATGATTATGGTTTTATACACTGGCGTGGAATTTCCCGGCACTTTAGAAAACTAAACACAGGGGAAAAAAAAACACGTTTTGGGAAGATCGTTGATATGCAGCAACATGTACGCTTCATATTTTCGTATTATGAAAGTATAAATTCGAATTCCACCAAACACCGCATGTTACTTTCCGAAGCATTGAAATATAGTTTGCGATGCGCTTTTGTCAATCAGTCATAGCTCATGTCACGTGATCTCGCCAGCCGATGACAAAGGATATTCAGAGCTTAGGACACATGTTGTAGTCAGCCAATAGCAACATCACTGTTAAGTAGTGCGAACACACAAACAGAAAAAGTTAATGGTTTAAATTAACATACATAGTGTTGCTGCACGAAATGCAAACCTTTCACATATAATATTGGTCTATAAGATTAATACGTTGCAAGAGAAGCTAAGCTTCCACATATAATGTTGATCTTTTATGCACATATTGCAATTTAAGATATATCACACAAATGTGCCAGTAAAATTTTTAATAATGACATAAATGTCTGATCTTCTGGTCTCGAAATTCATCTAAATGGCTCGTCATCGAAGAGTTGATTTTTAAATAAGAGTCAAACGATCTGTGATTTAAGAAATTCATCATACATTCTCACACACAGTTCAACTTGAGTAAAAGAAAATTTTCTTTGATGGTAACGCTTTTCAAACCACCATTCAGAATATTTTCCCACGACCTGTTAGAAATAGGTTTGTTTCTGCAGTTGCCAGAGAGCACCAGATGACAGGCGCCACCGCACTTGCGCAGCTACGATGTTGTAGGGAGTCTGTATGTTCATATGTGTAAAACATTAAAAGATCTTATGTTATGCCATAAAAGAAACAAGACATCAGAGGATAACCCAAGAACATCGGAATTTCGTGACCCATACTAAAATGTGCACACTTAAAGTGCACATTCGTATGTCCAGACTCCCAGTGAAGTAGGCCACAACCTGATATTAAGCTTTTCAATGTGGTTTTCAGCATGTAAATTTTCTTGGAGTAGCAGTACTGTGTTATCTCATGTTTGGTTCTTTATTATGGCATAATGCCATACCTGCTAGTTATGGCATAATGCCATACGTGCTACAAGTTGAAAATGTGCACTTGAAATGCAGCGAACAGTGATGGAATTAAACACTTTGTTTCAAAAATATTGTCTGCCTCAGTGGAAAAGATTAATAAAAGAAAATTTCTTTAGCAAACTGACAAATAACTTCATTGTTCTGCAAGGCAATTAATGCCTAACTGTCAGAAAGGTGGAAGTAAAATAAAATCTGCAACTAAAGGTGGAAGTAAAATAAAATCTGCAACTAATAACACATTTTAGCCTTCTATAATTATGTGAATGTATTTTAATTCACTTGATAGTTCCAGGCCACAGAAATATGTTTTGTTTTCATTTGACGTGAGAGCAGTAAACGAAAAGGAAACAGCAACATCACTAAATGTAAACACGGATCACGTGGCAACTACTTACTTCCCCACTGTAACTCAGACTGCTCTGCACATCAGCCCCCGATCTACGATATTTCCGAACCGGGGGAATACCCCACCACTCCCTCGAGCATTTGAGACAGGACATCAAAAATTTTAAAAAAATCGAGTTTTCAAAAATGCGTTCATTTTTGTAGTGCACATCTTTCTGAAGAGTCTGATGCATAAAACATATGTGTTTGAGGAAATGTAAGGCATGTTATTTCGTTGTAAGTGTGTCAAAGTGCAGTGCCATACCTCTTCACACAGCATTCTCCTATCGCACATCACTGTACTTCGCTCTGTGGAACTGAAAAGTGTATGTTTTGTAATGGATGTCATCAAATCATATTCAGGACAATGGAAATTAAAATGTCCTATGGTGCCGCTCCTGCTTACATTCAGTCGGTTTGATACCCTGTCCCCCCCCCCCCCCCCTTTTAAAAAAAAAAAAAAAAAAAAAAAAAAGAACTCTTCAGAAAATTTTCACTCTTTATTCTGTATCAGCTAACAACTTGCTGCTTTGTGTGACATAAAATTAAATATAGGATACATAAACCCAGTAAAGGCATGAGACAAGCAAGACAGTACACATTTCTTCAATGCTTAGCTCCTAGAATTTTTTTCTCTCTATTCTTGCTACTCCTTTACATGGCGTGCTCTCCTTTCTGTGAAAGAATATATTACCTCTACATCTACATCTACATATATACTCTGCAATCCACCATACGGTGCATGGCGGAGGGTACCTCATACCACAACTTGCATCTTCTCTCCCTGTTCCACTCCCAAACAGAACGAGGGAAAAATGACTGCCTATACGCCTCTGTACGAGCCCTAATCTCTCTTATCTTATCTTTGTGGTCTTTCCACGAAATGTAAGTTGGCGGCAGTAAAATTGTACTGCAGTCAGCCTCAAATGCTAGTTCTCTAAATTTCCTCAGTAGCGATTCACGAAAAGAACGCCTCCTTTCCTCTAGAGACTCCCACCCGAGTTCCTGAAGCATTTCCGTAACACTCGCATGATAATCAAACCTACCAGTAACAAATCTAGCAGCCCGCCTCTGAATTGCTTCTAGGTTCTCCCTCAATCCGACCTGATAGGGATCCCAAACGCTCGAGCAGTACTCAAGAATAGGTCGTATTAGTGTTTTATAAGCAGTCTCCGTTACAGACAAACCACATTTTCCCAAAATTCTACCAATGAACCGAAGATGACTATCCGCCTTCCCCACAACTGCCATTACATGCTTGTCCCACTTCATATCGCTCTGCAATGTTACGCTCAAATATTTAATCGACGTGACTGTGTCAAGCGCTTCACTACTAATGGAGTATCCAAACAGTACAGGATTCTTTTTCTTATTCATTCCTATTTCTATTCATTACATTTATCTATATTTAGGGTAAGCTGCCATTCTTTACACCAATCACAAATCCTGTCCAAGTCATCTAGTATCCTCTTACAGTCACTCAACGACGACACCTTCCCGTACGCCATTGCATCATCAGCAAACAGCTGCACATTGCTATCCACCCTTTCCAAAAGATCATTTATGTAGATAGAAAACAACAGTGGAACTACCACACTTCCCTGGGGCACTCCAGATGATACCCTCACCTCCGATGAACACTCACCATCGAGGACAACGTACTGGGTTCTATTACTTAAGAAGTCTTTGAGCCACTCACATACTTGGGAACCAATCCCATATGCTCGTACCTTAGTTAGGAGTCTGCAGTGGGGCACCAAGTCAAACGCTTTCCGGAAGTCAAGGAATATGGCATCCGTCTGATACCCTTCATCCATGGTTCACAAGATATCACGTGAAAAAAGGGTGAGTTGCATTTCACAGGAGCGATTTCTAAAGCCGTGCTGATGCATGTACAGCAACTCCTCTGTCTCAAGGAAATTCATTATATTTGAACTGAGAATATGTTCGAGAATCCTGCAACAAACTGATGTTAAGGATATTGGTCTGTAATTTTGAGGATCCATTCTTCTACCCTTCTTATATACAGGCATCACCTGCGCTTTTTTCCAGTCGCTCGGGACTTTACATTGGGCAAGAGATTCGCGATAAATGCAAGCTAAGTAAGGAGCCAATGCAGTAGAGTACTCTCTGTAAAACCGAATTGGAATCCCATCAGGACCTGGCGATTTATTTATTTTCGACCCATTCAGCTGCTTCACAACCCCAGGGATGTCTATCACTATGTCCTCCATACGGGAATCTGTACGAGACTCAAGGAAATTCATTATATTTGAACTGAGAATATGTTCGAGAATCCTGCAACAAACCGATGTTTGTATGATCCCCCAGCATGAAAGATTTCTCAAATGCTAAATTTAAAATTTCAGCTTTCGTTTTGCTGTCTTCCGTTGCCAGGCCAGACTCAACAGTGAGTGACTGGATGGAAGCCTTCGACCCGCTTACCAATTTTACGTAAGACCAGAATTTCCTTGGGTTTTCAGCAAGATCTTTTGCTAAGGTATGACAGTGGTAGTGGTTGAATGCTTCATGCATCGCTCTTTTTACAGCAGCACGAATGTCTACTAACTTTTGCCTGTCCTCATTCTCCAGATCTTTCTTGTACCCCAAGTGCAACTGCCTTTGCTTCCTGAGCATTCTCCGAATTGCACTGTTAAACCACGGTGGGTCTTTTCCGTCCGTAACCCACTTTTTCGGCACATACTTATCCAATGTGTGATTTACAATGTGTTTAAAATTTGCCCATAATTCTTCCATGCCCATCGTACCGGAAGTAAATGAAGTCGATTCATTTACTAAGTGGGATGCTAACAACTGCTTATCTGCTCTTTCTAGTAAGAATACTCTCCTAGCCTTCTTGACCGACTTTTTAACTTTCGTAACAATAGTCGTAATGACAACATCATGATCACTAATCCCTGTCTCAACACTGACACCATCGATGAGGCCTGGTCTGTTCATGACTACCAGATTTAAAATATTTCCATTATGCGTTGGCTGTCAATTTAGCTGCTCAAGACAGTTTTCGGATAATGTGTTCAAAAGTAATTCACACGACGGCTTGTCTGTACCACCTGTAATGAATCCATAGACATCCCAGTCTATACTAGGTAGGTTGAAGTCGCCTCCAACTAATATAGCAGGATCCAGGTACTTCTGCGATACAGTGTGTAGACTCCCTTTGAATGATTCTAGAACTGTCATGGTGGAACCTGGTGGCCGGTAATAACACCCAACAATTAACTTTATTTCTCCTGACTGATGACTTGAGATGTTAAGTCCCATAGTGCTCAGAGCCATTTGAACCATTTTATTTCTCCTAGCCCTATCAAACGTGTCCAGATAACTTCACAATCACATTCTACTTCGACCTCAGCAGACACAATATTTTTGTCAAGTGCAATGAAGACACCACCTCCTACGGTGTCTAATCTGTCTTTTCGAGACACATTCCAACACTCACTAAATATTTCAGAACTTCCTATCTCAGGGTTCAGCCAGGTCTCAGTCCCGAGAATAATTTGCGCACAATAGGACCCAAGACTGGTGCGGTTTCCCAATCTGATTACGTCTATTTTGTCACTGTCTGCTAGATAAAACAAAACAGACCTTTCTAATACTGCACAATTCTAACACACACCAAATAAACGAGACTGTTTTGGCACAAACGGTCTTTTTTGTAATGACATAATATAATTCACAAAGTACCAATATCAAATGCCTATTAGGCCTACTACAAGCAAAAAGTTTTACGTTAGGAAACAGTTTCACACTTCATTCACACACTCCATTTTCTCAAGCACGAGATCGAAACTTGGAATCACCATATTGTTCGATAATTTGTACGATTCCCTGTTTCTTCTCCTACCTCGTTCTCACAAACAGTTTAGTTATCACTAATTCTGTAACTATTCCTGACAATGTCAAAGCTTATTCGCAGGTTAACTTCACACCTCTGCCAGAATCACCAGTTTAGTTATCCCGCAATTATTCTCTTGTTAGGCATTGTTACATGTTCTTACAATGTCTTTTCGGCACTTCCTCCAGAACAGAACTTAAAGCGGCTGCTAGCCGGGGACTGTACAACTGGCCCTTACTAGTATAGCAATCTGGCCAAAAATCTTCTGTCGAAATTTCATTTTCTTGGATACACTGAGGAGATAATACATAATCTTTCTTATCTGTTATTTGTTTACTTCCACTCCTGTAGTCTGAATCTATGGATTTCGCTAGTAATTATAACAACGCTCACCATTCACAAACCCAATCAACCACACAATCAGACAGTGGTTGGCATTCATCCATTTGGCCTTACTCTGCTCAGCTCGTATAGCCCCTTTTGTGTGTATGAAAGTTTATTTCTACATGTGACGAGGATTCCCCTGACAGAGACATCATGTGCACTATGCACACATTTACAAATCAACTTATGATTCATTCAGAAATCAACTTAGAATGTGTTCAAAAACTGACAGGGATGCATTTCAAAGTCATAAGAATAATCGATAACAACATGCCCTGGATGCTAGTCGCTTTGTGAAACAAGGATTTTTCCCTCAACAATATGAATTTGTCCTCCCCCCACCTCTTCCCTAGATCTGGGTTTGCTGCGCATGAAAGAATCTGGCAGCTTGGGTGCTCCAGTAAAATGTTTCCCGGCAGCATCTAGCTGCTTGCTGCGACTGCTTAAAAAGCCAAACAGCCACATTTCCGTAGCCAGAAGCAGGAGAAGGTATTACTCAACTGTTCATGCGGATGATCCCACTTGTAACTGCTACAACGAATCTAATGAAAACAGTTGTGACATCACGGTCATTGGAGGCAATTTGTTACGTCATGCTCATCAGAGGCAATTGGTTGTTATGAAGCATTGCGTAGTCTTCCTAAAGCCTTTGACACATTTTGCTCCTGGCAGATGCTAGTATGAGCACTGTGTTTTGTTGCTGTATATGGCAATTTCCTTTGCAATTTAAGTTATATTTCCGTTCTTTCTCTCGTTCACGTTTTATTGCTGCAGTATAATTCTGCGGTAGCAGGATACAGTAAGATCCTTTGTTAGAGTCTCGGCTCTTACCAGTCAAAATTACAAAAATTTAACTGAAAACAAAAACAATTAAAAATTCCCAGAATTCTAAAAAATTCCCGGGTTTTTCCCGGTTTTCTCCCGGATGAAACAATTCCCGTGGTTTTCCCGGATCTCCCAGTTGTCCCGGGTCATATACACCCTGTTATTATATATATATAACTATGCCTGATAAATACCAAACATGAACAAAATTTAAGAGTTTAAACTAAAGAGTACAGAGTGAAATCAAAATACGTCACTTCTTATGAGGAATCGTGTCAACTCATAAATGCACAATGTACCCTTATGCAATTCAATTGTGAGGAAAGCTAAACTTATGCCTGTCACAATACTAATAGTGGTACTATGCACTACACAGTCAATAAAATGCGGAACTGTAAGTACGTAGCATAAGTGATTGTCAGAGGGAGTGAAAGCCATTTCAGAAATCAATACATACACAGAAGCTAGTCAAGAAATACTGATGGCAAAATTTAAAGACCATGAGGAATTTTTGGTCAAAAAATTTCAGGAAATGGAAACTGCAATAGGTGTATTCAACACGAGCAAGTTGTCCATAAGAGGGGACACCTGCCTCCTCTGCGAATCTGGGTACACACATTTTGGCATTATGAAATTCTCACTCATTTCTAGCAATGATTTTCAGCAACTGTATTGAGTCACAGGTTCAACACTGCTTAGCCCAACAGGAGATACTGAGAATCTAGTAATCAGTGTATTATTGCTTTGATTTTTTTGTTGCCTTGTCATTCAAAGGAAATTCTACATCTACATCTATACTCCGCGAGCCACCTTACGGTGTGTGGCGGAGGGTACTTATTGTACCACTATCTGATCCCCCCTTCCCTGTTCCATTCACGAATTGTGCGCGGGAAGAACAACTGCTTGTAAGTCTCCGTATTTGCTCTAATTTCTCAGATCTTTTCGTTGTGATCATTACGCGAGATATATGTGGGCGGTAGTAATATGTTGCCCATCTCTTCCCGGAATGTGCTCTCTCGTAATTTCGATAATAAACCTCTCCGTATTGCGTAATGCCTTTCTTGAAGTGTCCGCCACTGGAGCTTGTTCAGCATCTCCGTAACGCTCTCGCGCTGTCCCCATGACGAATCGCGCTGCTTTTCGCTGGATCATGTCTATCTCTTCTATTAATCCAACCTGCTAAGGGTCCCATACTGATGAGCAATACTCAAGAATCGGACGAACAAGCGTTTTGTAAGCTACTTCTTTCGTCGATGAGTCACATTTTCTTAGAATTCTTCCTATGAATCTCAACCTGGCGCCTGCTTTTCCCACTATTTGTTTTATGTGATCATTCCACTTCAGATCGCTCCGGATAGTAACTCCTAAGTATTTTACGGTCGTTACCGCTTCCAATGATTTACCACCTATGGCATAATCGTACTGGAATGGATTTCTGCCCCTATGTATGCGCATTATATTACATTTATCTACATTTAGGGAAAGCTGCCAGCTGTCGCACCATGCATTAATCCTCTGGAGTACGTACGAGTCTTCTGATGTTGCTACTTTCTTGTAGACAACCGTGTCATCTGCAAATAGCCTCACGGAGCTACCGATGTTGTCAACTACGTCATTTATGTATATTGTAAACAATAAAGGTCCTATCACGCTTCCCTGCGGTACTCCCGAAATTACCTCTACATCTGCAGATTTTGAACCGTTAAGAATGACATGTTGTGTTCTTTCTTCTAGGAAATCCTGAATCCAATCACAAACCTGGTCCGATATTCCGTAAGCTCGTATTTTTTTCACTAAACGTAAGTGCGGAACCGTATCAAATGCCTTCCTGAAGTCCAGGAATACGGCATCAATCTGCTCGCCAGTGTCTACGGCACTGTGAATTTCTTGGGCAAATAGGGCGAGCTGAGTTTCACATGATCTCTGTTTGCGGAATCCATGTTGGTTATGATGAAGGAGATTTGTATTATCTAAGAACGTCATAATACGAGAACACAAGACATGTTCCATTATTCTACAACAGATTGACGTAAGCGAAATAGGCCTATAATTATTCGCATCTGATTTATGACCCTTCTTGAAAATGGGAACGACCTGCGCTTTCTTCCAGTCGCTAGGTACTTTACGTTCTTCCAGCGATCTACGATAAATTGCTGATAGAAAGGGGGCAAGTTCTTTAGCATAATCACTGTAGAATCTTAAGGGTATCTCGTCTGGTCCGGATGCTTTTCCGCTACTAAGTGATAGCAGTTGTTTTTCAATTCCGATATCGTTTATTTCAATATTTTCCATTTTGGCGTCCGTGCGACGGCTGAAGTCAGGGACCGTGTTACGATTTTCCGCAGTGAAACAGTTTCGGAACACTGAATTCAGTATTTCTGCCTTTCTTCGGTCGTCCTCTGTTTCGGTGCCATCGTGGTCAACGAGTGACTGAATAGGGGATTTAGATCCGCTTACCAATTTTACATATGACCAAAACTTTTTAGGGTTCTTGTTTAGATTGTTTGCCAATGTTTTATGTTCGAATTCGTTGAATGCTTCTCTCATTGCTCTCTTTACGCTCTTTTTCGCTTCGTTCAGCTTTTCCTTATCAGCTATGATTCGACTACTCTTAAACCTATGATGAAGCTTTCTTTGTTTCCGTAGTACCTTTCGTACATGATTGTTATACCACGGTGGATCTTTCCCCTCGCTTTGGACCTTAGTCGGTGCGAACTTATCTAAGGCGTACTGGACGATGTTTCTGAATTTTTTCCATTTTTGTTCCACATCCTCTTCCTCAGAAATGAACGTTTGATGGTGGTCACTCAGATATTCTGCGATTTGTGCCCTATCACTCTTGTTAAGCAAATATATTTTCCTTCCTTTCTTGGCATTTCTTATTACACTTGTAGTCATTGATGCAACCACTGACTTATGATCACTGATACCCTCTTCTACATTCACGGAGTCGAAAAGTTCCGGTCTATTTGTTGCTATGAGGTCTAAAACGTTAGCTTCACGAGTTGGTTCTCTAACTATCTGCTCGAAGTAATTCTCGGACAAGGCAGTCAGGATAATGTCACAAGAGTCTCTGTCCCTGGCTCCAGTTCTGATTGTGTGACTATCCCATTCTATACCTGGTAGATTGAAGTCTCCCCCTATTACAATAGTATGATCACGAAACTTCTTCACGACGTTCTGCAGGTTCTCTCTGAGGCGCTCAACTACTACGGTTGCTGATGCAGGTGGTCTATAGAAGCATCCGACTATCATATCTGACCCACCTTTGATACTTAACTTAACCCAGATTATTTCACATTCGCATTCGCTAATAACTTCACTGGATATTATTGAATTCTTTACTGCTATAAATACTCCTCCACCATTGGCGTTTATCCTATCCTTGCGGTATATATTCCATTCTGTGTCTAGGATTTCGTTACTGTTCACTTCCGGTTTTAACCAACTTTCCGTTCCTAATACTATATGCGCACTATTTCCTTCAATAAGAGATTATTGCAGATTTCTAAATGTACTCTCCAGGGACTGGTACCATCTTAAATGCGCCAAATGCAGTCACAGAGTTAAGAATTTTACAGTCCAGTTGGCTTGAACGCAGAAACACGAGGACTGCTTTGATTCAGTCCTATGCTGTTAACAGTAGGTTCTTCCAGCCAATCAGTGGTTGGTTTAGAGGGATTTCCCACATTCATCCAGTCGATTCCTGATCCCGTGTTATGCATGAGCCAACCAATCCTAAAAATGTGGCTTTCAAAATACATTTTGTACAACTTTAATATTGCCAGCCACGTTTTAAGAAAATAAACTTCTACAGATGTCATCATCAAAATTAAATGAGTGTTTTTCACTTCATGGAACATTAATTTGGCACTTGTTTGGTTACTTTTGTTGATAGCCAACAAGATACTCTCAATCACTCCAATTTCCATATTTCAGATTTTATAATTTCAGTGTCAGTTTAACACATCTAGAATATAATAAATTTTCTGCAATTATTTTCTATCTATATTTTGTAAGTTATTAGTTATCTGGTGGCATCAGCATCTCACGAAAAATAATTTTATCCTATGAAATTCTTTTACTTGCTAATCAAACCCTGCATTGTTTGGTATACGGTAGATGTAGCCTAAAAATGTTGTGCATTTTTGTGTAAACTAGTGTAATGTGAACTTGCATTGGATTAGAGGCTATTTTGTGTTAACCTTATTATGCGCACATTATTTGTTGTTGATATGTGTCAAAGTATGTGAATTTGTTGAAGTATATAAACTGTAAAAACTTCACTGAGTTACAGAATTTGTTTTACATAAGCAGCACACCCTGCTGTAACAGGGAAAAATTATGTTCCTTGTTAAAAGGCTTTGACTGAAAGGTGGGGAACCAGCTGGCTGAACCCTCATTCTGCCTTCCTCAGCAAGAATTTTGGCATGCAAGGAAATTTGTGTTTTTCTGTGCTGAAAGTGCAAAGCAGGGAAACAGTGATGGTGGAAGGGAGAGGAGAAGGTGTCAGTGGGATAGAAACAAAGTGTAGACAATGATGGTGGGAAAAAGTGTGAAACATATGCAAGTAAGGTGTTTCAGGGGATACATGTTATAATGTCTCAGTAGCTGAGAGGTAACACTGTGGCGCCAGGTGCAGAGGATAACAAGTTCAAACTTAGGTCAGTTTGTGGAATCTCTTTCCCCAACTGATACTACCATCTTTCTTACACTGATTATAAAGAAAATTATAACAACACTATGTACTGTACATTCATTTTTCCGAGCATTCTAAACCATTTAGGTGGGCAGCATTCTGTTTGCTAATGTAACTGAATTATATTATTACCTTCTGTTTACTTTACAAATGTCCGAGTATTCCGATGTGTCTGCTGATGATGACAAAGGATGAACCCATTTTTCGAGTTTAATGAGATTTCACTTGGACAAAAATACCATTCAGCAGTTAGCAGTTATTGGCCAAGGAATTGTAGGAACCCTCTTGATAAGTCAGCAGTGCACCACACAAAGAACGCAGCTACTCGGGTAGCAGAGTACTTACGGAGAGCACATAGGGGATTTTCAGGCTATGCAGTAGGTTGAGGTTTTCTGATGAACACTCACCAGGTGACTCATAGGTTGCAAAATCAGACAGCACTCTGAGAATAAAGACATTGTGACTGTCAATATATTATCAGAAAACTACAAAAATATTTCTGAATTTACCGCCCTCCAGAAACTTCTCGCACTCAAACTATTCTCACAACTGAGAGATGGATGAAATCCAAAGTAGAAACCTCCAAGACATTTAACAATTCATGGAATGCATAGCAAGAAGACAGATTAGACAACATAAGAGGGGATGTATTCATTGCAGTTGACAAAAAATATTGTCTCTACTGAGGTTGAATTTGAGTGTGACAGTAAAGTTATTTGGTCACTTACAACAGGTCTACGTGAAAGCAAGTTAATTGGTGGATGTTTTCTACCAGCCACCTGGTTCCATTGTGATGAGAGTAGAGTCTCTAATAAAAAGTCTACTGTCAGCAACGTGGAAATACCCAGATGACGCAATATTAGTTAGAGGTGACTTTAATTTACCGAGTATATATGGGAACATTTATGGTGTTCCAGTGTAATGACAAGCACTGGCACGACAATCTAGAACAGAAGAGCAGTGAGGGCTGTGAGATGACGTCAGCCAATAATACACTACGAACCCCTCTCTAGGATGACACCAAGACAGGAGGGGCCTCTACATGAAGAGAATATAAGTGCGTGCCGCCTAGCCACAGGGAGTGGAAGACGAGCCGTTCCCAGCAGTGATTTATGAACTTTATTGCTTTGCTTTCAATGAAATTGTATTTACCAAAGGATACTGATTATTTGCAGTTGCCATTTGCTTGCAACACTCCTTTGTGAATACGCAAAGTAAAGTATTGTCAATTTAACTTACTGTAATAAATTCCATTAACACAATTTGCTTGAATTTTGTCTAGCGATCTGAGAAAACAGCTTCCTAGGCACTCTATATTAGAGGAGTGGGCAGGGGACAATATATGAATTCATTACAGAGGGTACAGATAAACATCGCTGTGAAGTTCTTTTGAATGCATTTCTCCTCAAAAACTGTCTTCAGCAGCACACATGCAATGGAAATATTTTAGGTCTTGTAGCAACAAAGAGGCCTGACCTAACTGATGGCCTCAGTATAGACACAATGATTAGTGACCCTGACATTATCATAGCAACTTTGCTTACTAAAGTTAATAAATCAGTGAAAAAGTTAACAAATCAGTGAAAAAGCCTATACTCCATATGTTGAGAAAAGAGCTCTGACAGCTGGCAGCGCAGTTGCCAGTATCTGATATGGGTGACAGACCTTCCCATCCCACCCTTTGGCATGTGCCAACACTCGGCTCCTTCAGAACCTAACAATGCTGTGTCATTCATTGCAGCATTCCTGTAGCAGCAGCATTCTGCTGACCAACGTGTTCCTTGATGGAATATTATTTCACATACGCTACCAGTGTTTGTCACCTTACACAAACAACACACTAATATTTTCTTTAATGATGTTGCAGCTATTTGACTGCAACAATTTTTATTTTATTGTTATATGATTCAGAGTCGCTGTATTTCACACCAGTCTGATATATTTTAACATATAAATAAGTTATTGTACTTGAAAATGGTCTATGGCTGAACTTTGGATCGTATAACAATAAAATAAAAATTATTACCATCAAACGGCAGAGTAACATCATTAAAAAAAGTACCATGACTATGGTTCCAGCCAAAATAAAAATTACACACAATCAGATTTTCAACATTAACAAGGTAAAGCAAATTTCACAAATGTTATTTGTAAAATATCGAATAAGGATGTTACCCCTATTTTTTTGTGGGAGAATGGAAACCCCAAGATCATCGTCATCTGATTGGTCATCTCTTGCCATGACCACATAGTCTTCAGTATCTTTGCTGCTGCTGTCCTCATCATCTCTCTTACACCTTCTTCTATGTTTGACTGTGTAATCTCTTCCCACATGTGGTGCATGACATTCTTCCAATTTTCAGGCGTTATTCATATGACAGCCTCATTTATCAGCCTCTCTGTGTCTCGTAACATAAAGGTTTTGTTTTGCTCTGCAACATCTGCTTTTATTTGAGCCCAGATGAGTTCAATTATGTCGTAATGGCACTGGTATGGTGAAAGACATATAACTTTGTGGTCTTGGTTATCTTCTAACGTATCAATCACATGATTCGTCTTCTGTGGCTTTTATCATTTCACTGATCCACATATTCTGTTTGAAGCCTATTTTATTATATTTCAACCAGCTGACTATTTCATCTCTCCTTGCAGCAGCCGTTGGTGCCTTATTTAATTGTACAGAAAGGTACAGTGTATTGTCCATTACAAAAACACTACCAGAACTGGTGTTTGGTAGTGAACGAGTAACAAACCAGTATTTGAATGTGTCTACATTCATCTCCTCATGGTAGATAGTTTTTATTTTTATTTTTTTATTTTT
The DNA here is from genome assembly GCF_023864345.2 of Schistocerca serialis cubense. Taxonomy (NCBI): domain Eukaryota; kingdom Metazoa; phylum Arthropoda; class Insecta; order Orthoptera; family Acrididae; genus Schistocerca; species Schistocerca serialis. The sequence continues at coordinate 639,374,568 of NC_064638.1, forward strand.
TTTTTACTGAAACATCATCATAGCACTGGGCACAAAACTGTTCATAGAGCCAGCATGAACTATAATTCCCCTCCCTTACCAGTTGGCACACCCATAGTTCCGTGACACGTCTCACTGTCAGTGCAATAGAATGTTCATGATGCACGTTAACCCATATTTTGTCAATCCATATTACATTTTCCGGATCTGCTCCAAGCAACTCGAGCAGGGACCAACATCTCCATGCTACAACGTCTCCGCGTTCCATTAATACCTTTCATCCTGAGAACTTAAACGGAAGACAATTTGTTTTTTCAAAATAATGGAAAGACTTCTTGTTCTGCCTGTGAACAAACCACGGTTCGACAGTGATGCCATCAACTTTTTAAGTGTCAGATACTCCATTCTGCTGTAGTACGCATATAGGTGTTGCCTGATAGCACTTTTGTTGAAGTTGTCTGTTTCAGTCACACAACATGACCTCTTCCTTGACTTTCCAGGCATAACAATGACATGGCTCCCAGCTAAATCGGGAGCCTCTTTATCATTTGTGACTCTCTTCACTGTCGCTGTAGAGATGTTCAATGCTTCTGCCACTCTGTCAATCATTTTACTCACTGGTATGAAAGAACCATAATTGTCCCTTTCCCTTTCAAAGTAAACATGCAATCTATATATAAATTTGCGTTTCAGTGTAGCTCCTTTCCCAAAAGCCCTCTTCTCTGTACTACAGGCAGCCATTTTCCACTTACACACATTTTTCCACTTATACATATGGCAAGAAACTCACAGAAGTAGCAGAATGCACACGTATACATACAAACCTGGATGTAGCACGTGGCGCATCTGACTGAAAGCAGCAATTGTCCAGCATTATGGCAGCACTGGGACATTGCCACGGTAACATAAACAAAAGCCGTTGCGGATGCGCAAAGCACGTGCACCAACTGTCAGAGCTCTTTTCTCGCCCTATAAAGTATAGGAGAGTATTTCTGCTAGAAAGAGCAGATGGACAGTTGTTAACATCCCACTTAAAACAATGAACTGACATCACTGAGTTCCAGTACGATGGAGCAGAGGAATCATGGACAAAGTCTGAATGGATTGTAAATCATAGTCTGTAGAAATATGGGCAGAGCTGACTAAAGAAGGATAAGACCTACAGTGATTTAACAATGAAATTCAAAAAATGCTGAGGAAACAAAGGTTTCTATACTGTGGATTCAAAAGAGAATGCACAAATGACAACAGGCAAAAGTTAGTGGAGATCCATGCATCTGTAAAAAGGTCAATCCGTTAAGCTTACGACAACTACCACTGTTATACTTGCAATAGACCTCACCGACAACTCAAGAAAATTCTGATCCTATGTAAAATTGCTCAGTGGGTCTAAAACCTCTATCCAGTCACTCGTTGACCAGCTTGGTGTGGCAGTAGCAGACAGCAAAAGTAAAGCTGAAGTTTTAAATTTTGTACTTAAGAAATTGTTCGTGCATGAGAATCGTACAATCATACTGTTGTTCCAGATGACATAGTAATAAGCAGCCATAGTATAGATAAACAATTGAAAGCATTCGAAGCAAATAAGTTTCCAGGTCCTGATGAAATCTCAATTCAGTTTTATAAAGAGTATCTATAGCATTGTCCCCTTATTTAGCTTCCATTTATTGCGCATCTCTTGCCTAGTGGAAGGGACACACACACACACACACACACACACACACACACACACACACACACACACACTGGTGACTCCTGCATATAAAAAGGGTAAAAGAACAGACCTGCTGAATTTCAGACCAATAACTTTAACATCAGTTTGCTGTAGACTCCTTGAACATATTCTCAGTTCGAATACAATAAACTTCCTTGAGAGGGTAGCTCGGACAAAATAGAAGAGTCAACGATGTTACTTAGGATGCTTACGTCCTACAATTATTTCACTTTTAATAGTTGGTATTAGAAACAGACTGATGGCCTAGTTATGGGCAATTGTTTAGCACAGTCTCTCACAGATATTTTTGTTAATCATCTGAAATCTAAATATTTTAGACAGAATACTGATCTTTCTTAGCAGGTACTATTTTATCATCGGTATGTAGAAGACATTGTTATTGTCTTCAATGTCCCCATTTCTAATATTACGTTTCTAGCTTATGTATTCAAGGCCTCACACAACAAGATTATGTTCACTCACAAAGTGATGGACCATAACGGGATGCTTAACTACTTGCACTTGCACCTTCAGCTTGTTGGGGGAACTATTCAGTTTGACATCTACTGAAAACCGATAATTAGTGATTCTATAATCCACACTTCCTTTTATCACCCTCATCTATACAAATTAAGTTTTTCAAATCTATGGTGCACTGCATTACCGAGATATCACTCAAGCAATTGTCAACAGAAGGAGAGTTGGCAAATTTGAAATACATCACTGTAAATAACGCGCACAGTCCTGCAAATTTTGATACGCTGTATAAAGAGAAAATACCAGTAGCAGAGCACAAAGGTCTTCCCGTCTCAGTTTTCGAGCTCCAAATTTGTGAAGAAAAATGGTTCAAATGGCTCTGAGCACTATGGGACTCAACTTCTGAGGTCATTAGTCCCCTAGAACTTAGAACTAGTTAAACCTAAATAACCTAAGGACATCACACACACCCATGCCCGAGGCAGGATTCGAACCTGCGACCGTAGCGGTCCCGCGGTTCCAGACTGCAGCGCCTAGAACCGCACGGCCACTTCGGCCGGCTAAATTTGTGAAGATCCCGTTCTTGGGGAAGCTCTCTTATGATTTAGCTAAACTTTTTAAAAAACAGGATTTGTGTCTTGTTTACACTACTGGTAATAAATTTCAATAGAAGGTTCAAAACGAGATTCAGGGAGCACTTGTTAATTAAGAAAGGTCATATTAAACAAAATTCCGCATTTGCTGGGATCTCTTAAGTCCAGTGGGCACCAGTCCCCCACACTAGAAAACCTGAGTATACTACACCTTGCTCAGAAGGGGGAGAAGTTGAATCTACAAGAGGAGCTGGAAATTATTAAACATCTTGCTACTGAAAAGGACAGGTTGCTGAATCATCAACTGATTAGCAATAATCAAATATATTATGGTACAATGTTACCAGTGTTCTGAATGTTGCTGCAATGTTCATTTTGTGTCAATAGCATCACTCTCAATCTGTTGGTTTATTGCATATAAAGTTAGGGGAGCCATATTTTAAGAGGGGATTTTTAATGGCTTCGTTCTAGATGGCTTTGGCTCTTTACTTTTTATAGCTCCGTTTCTTTATTTTAATGACTAAGAATATTTTTGTCTCTTGTTTGCGATGCTTCAGAGTGCCCTGGATCCTGATATCTTGAAGTTTTATCGATTCAGAATGCTTATGTTATGAATGTACTCTAAAAATTTTTATTTTACTCTCTGTGACGGAGTTTTAATGACATGTTTTTCAAGTCATCATTTTACCTACACTTTATATGGGAACAGTTATATTTTTATTTTATTTTAGAGTTTTATGTGTTTGTATTGGTTTCCTTATATGCATTTTACTTACTAGTTTTATGCGCTTTTGTTGTTCGAAAACATGCCTTAAAGAGATCACACGCACCGACTGGGTACTTCTTGCCCCACTACACGCGGCACCTATATCTCCATTTGCCATAATAACATTTTTGTGCGCACCAACACAGATAGTGCCATATGTGGCTTGTACTGCAGTTTTGTAAGTGTAACCCAATCTTATACTGCCATGGCTTAGCTGGATGGTGTGCTCAAGGTGACATACAATAACCGTGGAAAATTTTTTCAACACATATTTCTACTTTCTTGGTGTTATTCTGACTGTTTTTCTACTTTCACTAGGTCCACTGCATGATTTAGATGTTTCATGACAAATGGATTATGTATCTGGTTGCCTTGGTGTCTATTTTACATAACATGTGGTTTTATGACTGGTGGGTCACGTATCCAGCTACTTTTGCTATTTTACATTTATGTGGCTTTATGACTGATGAGTCACTTGTCCAAATACTTTTACGTAAGCTTTTATCACTTTTAGTTCACGTTGTCTACATACTCGTGCAAGATATGGACCGTGCACTTTTCCTCCATTTGTACACTCCTGGAAATGGAAAAAAGAACACATTGACACCGGTGTGTCAGACCCACCATACTTGCTCCGGACACTGCGAGAGGGCTGTACAAGTAATGATCACACGCACGGCACAGCGGACACACCAGGAACCGCGGTGTTGGGCGTCGAATGGCGCTAGCTGCGCAGCATTTGTGCACCGCCGCCGTCAGTGTCAGCCAGTTTGCCGTGGCATACAGAGCTCCATCGCAGTCTTTAACACTGGTAGCATGCCGCGACAGCGTGGACGTGAACCGTATGTGCAGTTGACGGACTTTGAGCGAGGGTGTATAGTGGGCATGCGGGAGGCCGGGTGGACGTACCGCCGAATTGCTCAACACGTGGGGCGTGAGGTCTCCACAGTACATCAATGTTGTCGCCAGTGGTCGGCGGAAGGTGCACGTGCCCGTCGACCTGGGACTGGACCGCAGCAACGCACGGATGCACGCCAAGACCGTAGGATCCTACGCAGTGCCGTAGGGGACCGCACCGCCACTTCCCAGCAAATTAGGGACACTGTTGCTCCTGGGGTATCGGCGAGGACCATTCGCAACCGTCTCCATGAAGCTGGGCTACGGTCCCGCACACCGTTAGGCCGTCTTCCGCTCACGCCCCAACATCGTGCAGCCCACCTCCAGTGGTGTCGCGACAGGCGTGAATGGAGGGACGAATGGAGACGTGTCGTCTTCAGCGATGAGAGTCGCTTCTGCCTTGGTGCCAATGATGGTCGTATGCGTGTTTGGCGCCGTGCAGGTGAGCGCCACAATCAGGACTGCATACGACCGAGGCACACAGGGCCCCAACACCCGGCATCATGGTGTGGGGAGCGATCTCCTACACTGGCCGTACACCACTGGTGATCGTCGAGGGGACACTGAATAGTACACGGTACATCCAAACCGTCATCGAACCCATCGTTCTACCATTCCTAGACCGGCAAGGGAACTTGCTGTTCCAACAGGACAATGCACGTCCGCATGTATCCCGTGCCACCCAACGTGCTCTAGAAGGTGTAAGTCAACTACCCTGGCCACCAAGATCTCCGGATCTGTCCCCCATTGAGCATGTTTGGGACTGGATGAAGCGTCGTCTCACGCGGTCTGCACGTCCAGCACGAACACTGGTCCAACTGAGGCGCCAGGTGGAAATGGCATGGCAAGCCGTTCCACAGGACTACATCCAGCATCTCTACGATCGTCTCCATGGGAGAATAGCAGCCTGCATTGCTGCGAAAGGTGGATATACACTGTACTAGTGCCGACATTGTGCATACTCTGTTGCCTGTGTCTGTGTGCCTGTGGTTCTGTCAGTGTGATCATGTGATGTATCTGACCCCAGGAATGTGTCAATAAAGTTTCCCCTTCCTGGGACAATGAATTCACGGTGTTCTTATTTCAATTTCCAGGAGTGTATTTAATTGTTTGGTTTGTTCTTTTTGTAGACAATCTGATAATGCCCCAAAAGTGAAAAACGAGTCATTGACATTAATTAATTCTGCAATTGAGATTTTTTATTCCAAAATTCTTTGATGGTTCTTTCACGTCTGTCGTTTGTAAAAGCGCCTGAAGCAGACGATGATACCTTTCTTACAAGCATTGTACAACGCCTTGGTTCATAGGTGTATTACACTCCGCACATTAGGAGGTAACAACAGTGCATGAATACTGTCACATTGTAATTCTTCCTCATCAGGATGTGATCCAGCATTGTCAAGCATTGAGACTACTTTGGAAGGCAAGCACTTTTTCTTTATGTTTCTTTTGGTCTCCGGAACAATATCCCTGAAAAACCACTTCTCGAAAATATTTTTGTCCATCCAAGCAGATTTTTGGCGGACATATGTAACAGGCAGAGCAAGAGCAGTGATATTTTTAAAGCTTCCCTATTACCAGCAGTTTCAGTGTATGGTCTCCACTTGCATTCAATTTAGCAAGAACTGTTAACCTCTTTTTATGTTTTTGTAGCCTGAGGCAGCCTTTTCTTCTTTTGAGGCTAGAGTTTTAGATGGAAGCATTTTATAATTTAGCCCTATTTTGTCACAGTTGATGAGGAATACGATTTTCTTCACGTATCATTTTTCTTAATTTCTCACAAAATTGTGTAACAGTCTCTGAGAATCTGCTGAAAGTTTTTCACTGCAAATTCATTCTGCCTTATGCCATATCATTTCTTCCAGCTATCCAACCATCTCGAACTTGCAGTAAAATTGTCCTCACCTTCCTTTAAATCATTGGTAGCGCATTTACCTGATGATTTAGGTGCATTTGACTGTACCCATATCCCCATGAAACATCATGGTTACGAAAATGCAGAGCTGTTTTAATTAAACATACGAGCAGCCTCTGGCACTAAGCTTAATTAGAGTCTATTAAAGTATTTACAAAGCACGACATAAACAAGGTGTACAACTTCGCTTCCGCAGATTTTTCCCCAACATTTGAAGCTTTAATGAAACAAATTGGTTACACATGTATCATTCAAAGTATTTTCCATCGCTGGCCACTACTTTCTCCCATCTTTCAGGCAGTGTACAAATCCTGCATCAAAAAAATTGTTTATCTTTTGAAGTGATCCATGAATCGATCCAATTTGTGACTTCTTCATGAGATCAGAAGTGTTGGTCAGCCAGGCCATTCGCCACTGATCTAAAGAGGTCATAGTCAGAGGGAGCAATATCTGGAGAATACGGCGGGTGGGGTAGGACTTCCCATTTTAACGTTTCCAAGTACGTTTTGACCTTTTTTGCAACTTGGGATCGAGTTTTGTCGTGCTGCAAAATCACTTTATTGTGCCTCTCACTGTATTGCGGCCATTTGTCTTTTAATGCTCTGCTCAAACACATTAATTGCATTCGATAATGAGCACCTGTGAATGTTTCACTTGGTTTTAACACTTCATAGTACACGACGCTGAGCTGGGCTCACCAAATACATAGCATGATCTTGGAGCTGTGAATATTCGGTTTGGCCATCGACATGGAAGCATGGTTGGGATATCCCCATGATTTTTGCATTTAGGGTTATCATAATCAACCCATTTTTCGTCCCCGGACACAATGCGATGCAGAAATCCCTTCCGTTTTTGCCATTTAAGCAACTGTTCACAAACACACAAATGCCGTTCAACGTCTCTTGGTTTCAGCTCACAAGGGACCCAAGTTCCTTGTTTCTGAATTATGCCCATAGCCTTGAGATGTTTTGAAATGGCTTGCTGGATCACTCCCACTAATCCTGCCAATTCTTCTCGAGTCTGACGTGAGTCTTCACTCAGCAGTGTCTCCAATTCTGCATCTTCGAAAACATTCTCTCCTCCAGTACTATGCCAGTCTATGACTGGCCAGTCTATGATGTTAAGCCAGCCAGGGTGGCCGAGCGGTTCTAGGCACTACAGTCTGGAGCCGCGCGACCGCTACGGTCGCAGGGTCGAATCCTGCCTCGGGCATGGATGTGTGTGATGTCCTTAGGTTAGTTAGGTTTAAGTAGTTCTAAGTTCTAGGGGACTGATGACCTTAGAAGTTAAGTCCCATAGTGCTCAGAGCCATTTGAACCATCTATGATGTTAAAACCACTGTTCTTGATGCATTGAAACCACTCACACCACATTCTTTCACTAATAGCGTCCTTACCATACATAGTTGAGAGCATTCTATGAGACTCAGCCACTGTTTTCTTCACACTGAAACAAAACAGTGACACCTCGCACAAATGACGAGAGTTAGGCTTGTAAACTGACATTTTCAATCAAGAACAACTTTATGGCCCAGACACAACTGACTAATGTTTGAATGAGGTTATGTTGCCTAAGGTTCAAGCTAACTGCCTGATGTCTGTGATCTATTTCTTTCGACTGCTACTTACCGTTGTCGCCACCTATCGGCAAACGGCGGAAGCAAAGTTGTACACCTTGTAAATTCGATACGAAAATCTGTCTAAGAAGAAATTCCAGTACTGACAAGAAATGAAGCAACAGGAGTCACAATGGAATGAGTGTAGAATTTACTAACAATGTATCTGCATAAAAACAGTTAAACCTCTTTCTTGTTGGCCATAGCAACTTTATCAGCTTCTTTTGCATTCTACTGTGTATTTATATTGGTCCAATATAATATTCAACCACAAATCTTTTTTATACGTGGTATAGCTTTAAGATTTCTTCTTTTGCTGTTTACTTTCCTCCATCTTTATAACATGACACCTTTGATTACACACACTGTGTATCCATGATGTATGATTAATGTCTGGAGATAAGTGTGAAAATCATGTCACTAGCTGATTTCAGTGGTGTTACCACACACATTTCGAACTTAAATCAACACTGAACTTTCTTTGGTGGATCCACGTTTAGTGTTATATGACAGAGTTCAATTTCTGAACTAACATCAGAATTGACCTCCAGTCAGTGATGTTCATACAATAGGCCCTAATTGTGGTGGTAATAATTTGAGTGATGGTTCAAAGCAATGCTTTAATTTTACTGCATTCTGGATTTTTATTTAATTAGGCAGGATCTGTGGTACTTTGGGCAGTGATTTAGATGTCTTATTTCGTGGACTTAGTAGTTTTTCGAGACGGCAATCAACACTTACAACAATTTCGTCAGTGGTTCACTGATCTAGGGATTTACATCTGTAGGGGTGGTTAAGAATTGGAGTAAACAGCTGAGATTGTCTCTGAACATTTTACAGCCGTTGAAACTTAGGATAATGTCATTGGGTGCTGGACTGACTTTATTTTATTGCATATAGCGTTGATCTGAATACAGAACATATTTGCACAGTTAATTCATGCATTCTAAGTAATTTTGCAGTGTTATCAGATTTATTTAAAATTTATAATGAGTTTCCAACCACTGTATCAGGGCTCGAACTAGAGATTGTCCAGGAAGTAGGGACGAGTATTAAAGTACTGTAGAAAATACAAAATTTATTAAAATGTAATTTTTTTTCGAACACATTAAGTAACTTCTCCCATTTATATTCGAAAAATTACATCCTCCATATGATGACCCAACACTGCACAGCGACAACTAAACGTTCATTGAAGTTAACGATGACATATTCACAAACATCTGGTTGGATGCCATTAATTTTAATTTCATCCTTCAATTGGTGTACTGTTTGTGGTCTGTCCACATGCACTTTTGATTTCACAAATCCCCACAAAAAAGAAGTCACAAGCCGTAAGATCGCATGATCTGGCAGGCCATTCCTGGTTACCATGCAAAGAGATAATTTTTTGAGGAAACGTTTCATGCAGCAGAGCAATTGTTTCACAGGACATGTGACATGCCACACCATCTTGTTGAAACAAAAAAATCATCATTTTCATCAATAAGAGGCAAAAACCAATCAGAAAGCATATTTCCATAATGGTTGCTGTTCATAGTGACAGGAGCTCCCTCACCATTTTCAAAAAAGTATGGGCTGATTGCTGCTCCTGCCCAGAACCCACATCACACAGTCATATGTTGTGGATGCATCTCATCTTCCACAGTCACTTGCGAATTTTTTTTACCTCAAATTCTGCAGTTCTGCTTATTGGCGTATCCACTGAAATGAAAGTGCACTACTTCTGTGAAAATTATTCTTTTTGTGAAGTTCTCGTTCTTCACTTTTCAATCCAAGACCCACTGAGCAAATGGATGTCTCTTTCCATGGTCTGCAGGGTTCAACTCTTGTGCAAGTTGAATCTTGTTCACATGCTTTTTCAGATTTCACGCAATGAACTTAGTGATAAATTTAATTGTTGAGCTTGTCGGCAAGCCAATTTTTTGGGGCTTACGGTCACATTGCATGGTAGCAATGTTTTCTTATGTTTGAACAGAATGTGGTTGTCCTGTTTTCTTAATATTTGAAACAGAACTCAGGGGTCTTGAACTTCTGGATGAACTATCAAACTGATGATTTTATTGGACAAGCATTATGTCCGAGTATCACGTGCAATTCACTGATGGTTGCCATGGGACTTTCACTGTTTTTGTAATAACTTTTTATCACTTGGATAAGTTGCTCAGTTCTCATCTTCTCCACGATGAAAATAAGCACCCAACAACAACAACGCTCACCACACAAAAGCTATCAGGCTACTAATGGAAGGGATCACAGGTAACAAATGTGAAAAAACCATGGCTGCCAACTGCCATATGAGAAAATGGTGCAAAATTTAAATTCCTCCTTATATTCCAGACACCCGAGACTTTAGATCTGATTAGATACAGCTAGTAGATTTTTCACCAGTCCGCCATTTACTATGTCTATTTAATTACTCTATTGTGTTTGATACTGAATTCTAAACTTGTTGCTGGGCAACATTATTTGCATACAGAATCTATGAACCGCCCTAACATTTTTTTATTCTTATTTTGAGTCTCAAGAGACAATCAAGTGAAAGGTACAGGCTCTAAACATTGTGACAACAACATGAGCAAAAGAAAATTTTGACATTGAAGGCATCAAGACCGAACAAAATTTGCAGTGCCAGTATCATCCACTATCAAAAAAGTCAGGAACTAACCACATATTTATACACAGTGTGAACCATAAATTGCCCCAAAATTGGAATATGCTGCTTGTACTAACTCAGCACACATCGAGTAACCAGAGACAAAGCTGGAGATCCAAAATCCGCAAAAGTCTGTGAGTTCAATGAAGTCATGACTGCACCTGTGTGCACTCGTAGTATGAGCACTTCGTTCATCTGCAATTTGATAAACAGATGGCTGACAAGTTCACAACAGCAACCATAAGAGCTTGATGCTGATCGAGGAGAGATTAGAGCAATGCTTCTGTGGTCAGTAGAACTGAAGGAGCAAGCAAATAGATTAGGCATGCAGAAGTGAACACACCACTTGTCACCAGTTGTAGTACACAGTAAGACACACACAACAGAATGGCCACCATGAACCAAAGTTTATTCTTCTTCCACATACAATCAAACAGCTGAGAACATAGAGACAAACATAGAAACAATGCAGATACTGATACAAGCAGTTGCAGATAACTAATATGAACACAATATGAGAGCGAATGCTGGCTGCACTGTGCTTATCAAGAGGAGAGCTATGGTAGACGGTGTGCTAGATGCTGTGCTGTGTGCACAAGTTGTGGTCTACTGCAGGTGGCCTCTGGTGGCATGGCCCATATTCAAGTATTACGTACAGGGTTATAACAATATTTATAAAAAGGTTAAGTAATAGCTGAAGAACCACTCCTACAGCTTGCACGAAGAAACAATTCATATGTGTATGCACAACATTTATTCGGTAAACTTACCTTATAGGTGTTGTTGTCAAAATGTCCAGGAAATAGTTTAGGAAATCGGTTCTGGAATCTTTCTGCTAATTCTATCATTTCATCTTCTCCTTCATGGGCCAAATGTTTTTCTTGTGATTCTTGTACATTAAGATTCCATGCTTTCAGTCTTCCAATATCCTTTGCACAAATATGGTCTGGTCCATATTCTAATAAAATGACACATGTAACAATATATCAGCAAGCAAAGGAAATAATTACTTATTACTCTCGCAGAGGAGAACCAGAGAATAAAATATGATGCATAATGAATATACCTTTTTTTCCCCTATAGCCAATGACAATGATATCTCTTAATTCTGACAACTGTGTAGTCATTTTGAATATCATTTGGCGACCAGGATAACGTGTTCCATGACGTATTAATAACCAAATACGTTGTGGCTCACACCCTGTAATGAAAAGCTGGGATAATATAAATAACAACTGCTGCATTGTATCAAATTTTCAAAGTTGAATTGAATGAACAAACGAATATTGGCATAAACTAAATCATACCAAGTAATATACTTCTTCCAGACTTTCACTTTATTAAAAAAAATTTGTGTAAAATATTGTATACACAAACGATATAATCAACCTTTTCCACAATTTTTTTTCTTGTGTATGAAGCACTGAGTGTTTGAGAGCAACTTAAATGCCTGTGACAGTATTTACCTGGTATGTTTATGGGCTTATCGTTTGAGTTCATCACAAACCGGTAAGGTGTCTTTGTTGCCAAATGTTCAGCTATCACATGTTCTTTAATACTATGACAACCACTGCCTGGGTTACTGGCCAACGCAGAGTATATAAACATAAAGCAAATGTATTTTCCAAGGTAAGTGTGAGTCATCTTGCTGCCTGAAAGTGAATTAGAAAAGAATTAGTTTCTGCTGTAAATACTGAATCACATAACGGGATGTTAGTTAATTCTTTGCTTGTTCTATGTACTGCAATTGCATCCTCTTATTGTTATACAGATTGAGTCAGCAGGTTTTCAATTGGGTGATTTATTGTCAAGCGGTTATGGGATTCACATTTCACCACATCAGAGTTTGTTCCAATTTTGTGTACAGGTTTGTTAATTGATCATGGGAAGATAGACTAATTTCTAGCCCACAAATTTCATTACCTTGTCAGCAATAACTGCTAAAGAAAACAATGGTAAAATGTTGCTAATATTTGAAATACTGTAATTCAGTGAATAATCATGTTAGAGCAGCAAAAATAGGCACGTAAGCTGAACAGTTTGTGTTGTGCACATGCCATATGTTTTATGTCATTTTATTCACTAAGGTTTTCTTCAAGTGGCACTTAAAGTCATCATAAATTCTGTGGTGGGAAAAATAATAAGTTTAAGTTGTTTGATGCCTTCATGCAATTGGGTTAGGAAGCTCTATTCTTGTGATTTCCTTGTTTACTATCTTGTTAATAAATCCTATTGGTTTTTTTTTACTTTCATGTCAATAATATTTGAGATAGATGAGAGTGAAGGTGAACATAGAAAATTTATTGCAACAGTAAATGATTTTTAAACCCCTGAATTGCAAAAGAGTTGCTAGTTCTGCATTCTGTCAAATTCACCCAAAATTCATAGTCCTTATCAAAGATACTATCAGGAATCACCAATCTTACATTTTGTATCAATTGTGCAAACACTCTGGTGGATACCTGAAAAACCAACAAGGAAGCACTATCTTGAGCTGAGTTCGTAGAATTTAGAAAAATCAATTTCTTGGTCATGCTGGTTTTGACGATAAGCAAGTATCACTTCTTTCAATTTGATTAATTACAATCAGATTAATTTTTGAACTTTTATAACACAAATTCTGATCTAAGCCTAATCCTTTATTCCAGGGTGCAACCTGCAGAACTTGCCAGTCTCAAAAAAAGTCAAGTACTTCATCAGAAAGTCTCTGTCTCATTAGCACATCTTCAACTTTTTAGCTATGTAGTTGCCCACACAGAGATACAAAATTCTGCTGGAGGAAAGCTTCATGAGAATTCAAACTGTTTTTAATCCTTTTACATGTTTTCATCTAATCATTATCGGATGATACTGTAACAGAAACCAATTCATTGCAGAATTCAGTCTGACAGTTTAAACATAATTTTTGTTCAAATTACCCATGCTTGCTGACTTTTTAGCTAATTTAAAAGAATTTCATGAACCCATTCCCCTTTTTTCTGATAGTGATGCTCTTCCCTGAGAATGGGTTACAGTATGGTCTTTTCAGAGATTCAAATTCTGTCAGCAAATGGCTTTATAATGAACACATGTTATACGAAGCATGTTCAGGAAGCAAGTGCACTGTAACCATAAAGGGCTGTGGTTTTCTGTTTTTCGAGGCGTGGCAACATTGAGTGGCAGACAGGTATCCTCTGACCAGAGCAAGCAACATAGAAACACAGTAATACATAAACCCACATATTATTGTCCAGTTGCATGAAAAACGTTGTCAGTAAGAAATCCTACCTGTGAAGGAATAACAACTACCGAAATTTTTTCGTGACTCAAAAAAGTTTATGGCAAAGGTGTTATGAACAGAGTGAGCATGTTTAAGTGGAGTAAGGAGTTTAGTACAGGCAGAATAAATGTCCATGACACACAGAGGAGGGGAAGAGATTCTATTTTGACCGATGAGATGGTGAAAAAAAAAAAATCGAGGAACTAATGCACAGAGACCTCCATTTGACAGTGGATGAAACTTCTGCAATGTTTCCACAACTCTACGGAACTCTCTTATAAGAGACACTCAAAGAAATAACTAAATACCAGAAACTGTGCGCAAGCTGGGTCCCAAAACGGTTGATAGAGCAGCACAAGAAAAATCAGGTGAGAAGGTAAGGATTTTGTGAGCTCTATTGTGACTGGAGATGAAATGAGGGGGCTCACTACATGCCTGAGACAAAAAGACAGTCATCACAACAGTGTCACATCATCTCCTCCTCTGCCAAAAATTTCGAAACCGCGATTTCAGACAAAAAAATCATAGCCTCAGTGTTTTGAGACCAAGAATGCATCATTTTCTTCCTCAGAGGGAAACCATCGACCCACAACAATACTGTGAAACCCTAGAAAAACTCAAAGGAGCATTTCAAATGCTGAAAAAAGGAGTGGGCTTGCTGCACAACAATGTCCATCCTCACATTACCTTGCAAGGGAACTTTTGGCTGGAACGACTCAACAACAGATCTTTTTCTTTACGAGTGTCTCCAACCCGCTGCAGGCTTTGTCTAGAATTAAAGGGAAGTAAATGGTGACTTGGTGCATCCAAATTATCAAAAGTATGCATTGGAAAATCTTTTTCACTTGCTGAATCCATCAGTTTTGCAAAGCATAAGGGTGAAAATTCACATCCAAATATAAATTTGATTAATTTTGCTGATATTTGTTAGCCTTTTCCATGTTTAATACAGACTTAAAAAATTGAAAAATCATAGAACAACAAGTTTCAGTTTTCATTCAAGACATACTGAATTTGTGCATGTATTTATTACTACTTTCCCACAAACTGAGTGATCTTATAATATGTTGCTACAGAATATTAATTTGCATGGGGAACTGTGCTGGGTAAATTTAAATAACATCAAGATTTAATATTTTGTACATAAACAATGCTTGTCCAAATGATAGTTAATGCAAGTATGGATCAAGTGTCCCTATGATATACGAGGGTTCAAAATTCCCTTATTTATGCAGAAAATTTTGTTTTGGTTAACTTCGTCTCAATCTATTACAAAAACTATGAAACCAAAATTAATGAAACTAGTAGGTTTTGTAAACAAAATACAAAACAAGGTCACAAAAGGAGAGGCACCTAACTCAACTATGTGAAGACATTGGGCTACTTAAACTTGGGAGAAATGTTACATAGCAAAATTCATAGAAGTCTCCAAGTACCACTTGGAGCAGAAATAGTGAATCAAATGAAATAAAACTTACAGAATGTCACAATGCAATTTTTGAAATATCAAAACAATATTTTGTCCTTCTCCACTTGAGAGGCTCCTACTAATGAAGCACTAAAATTTGTTGGCTGTTCATTTAGCACATCTGTACAAAAGTTCTGGATAGTAAAATGGGGAAAATCTCTGTAAATGGACCACCTGATATGGAATCTCTCTCTCTCTCTCTCTCTCTCTCTCTCTCTTTAAAGTAGTCCCATTAGGCGTGTAGATCATATTCTATGTAGTGGCAGGAGTTGTAAATCAAATCAGATATGATTTAATTACCATTATTTGATGGAGAAATACATCCATGGTAGAGGCAAATAACCATTCAGATTTGGCACAACTTGAAATATGGAAATATCTTGACTGTGTAACTCTTTATTAAAGGTTGTCTGTTTCAAAATTTTGTCATCAGACAGAAGCTGCGGTATAAAGTGCACAAAGGAATTAATGCTGACAAATATATACAGATTAATGTAAGTACGCATATTAATGATCCATATACAGAATTTTCAATTAATATCATATTTACATTTAAATCAGAATTTAGTAAAAGGCTCACAAAAGTGAGCACATAGACTGAATATAATACAGATTTCATCTCATATAGGCATATTTGACAGTGCTGTTTTCTATTCGAAGAGAACCAATGTCAAACTGACTGTGGTGACTAAACTATCCAAGAAATGAATGAATGCTGGTAGATGGTGCTAGAATTGACCATACAAATGAAATAAGAGAATAATTTTACACAGAATAGCGGAGATGCTGAGTCGCAATAGGCACAACAAAAAGATTCCAAAATTATAGTTTTCGGCCATTAAGGCCTTTGCAAGCAGAAAACAATGCGAGCAGCGGCACCAGTGCATGATGGGAGTGGCGACTGGGTGGGGGTAAGGAGGAGGCTGGGGCGGGGAGGGGGAGGGATAGTATGGTGGGAGTGGAGAACAGTGAAGTGTTGCAGTTTAGACGGAGGGCGGGAGAGAAAGTGCGGAGGGAGGGGGGATAAGTAGTGGAAAGGAGAGAAATAAAAAGAAATTAAAAGACTTGGTGTGGCAGTGAAATGACGGCTGTGCAGTGCTGTAATGGGATCATGGAGGGGGCTGGATGGGTGAGGACAGTGACTAACAAAGGTTGAGGTCAGGAGGGTTACGGGAACGTAGGATGTATTGCAGGGAAAGTTCCCACCTGCGCAATTCAGAAAAGCTGGTGTTGGTGGGAAGGATCCATATGGCACAGGCTGTGAAGCAGTCATTGAGATGAGGGATATCATGTTTGGCACCATGTTCAGCAACAGGGTGGTCCACTTGTTTTTTGGCCACAGTTTGTCAGTGGCCATTCATGCGGACAGACAGCATGTTGGTTGTCATGCCTACATAGAATGCAGCACAGTGGTTGCAGCTTAGCATGTAAGTCACATGACTGGTTTCACAGGTTGGTTGGTTGGTTGGTTTGTGGGATTAAAGGGACCAGACTGCGATGGTCATCGGTCCCTTTTTCCAAATACTAAAAACACCCACAGAGAATAAAAAACGTTCAACAGAATAGGAGACAGACAACACAGAACAAAAGAAACGTAGACAAGGACCAGACAAAACGAAATAAAATCACACAGAGTGAGACAGTGGTTGGCCGACCATAGGAACAAAAAAAGGAAAAGCCAACCACCGAAAACACATTAAAAACTGAGTTTAAAACCGTAGGCCAAAGGCCAGAATCAACACAAGACAATAAAATAAAACATAAACACTCATATTAAATGATAAAAAACCCCTGCCCGAATAAAACGCAAAACTAAGTCCACCATGGCAGAGTCATCTAGTAAAAGTGCAGAGAGCGCGTCAGGCAGCGCAAACGTCTGCCTGAGCACAGATAAAAGTGGACAGTCCAACAAAATGTGGACCACTGTCAATGCCGAGCCGCAGCGACAGAGAGGGGGGGTCCTCACGGCGCAATACGTGGCCGTGGGTCATCCGCATGTGCCCAATACGCAGTCGGCAGAGGACGACAGACTCCTTGCGAGAGACTCCCAAGGAGGAGTGCCACACAGTCGTCGTCTCCTTGACGTCATGGAGTTTGTTACGGATGGTCAGACCGCGCCATTCAGCGTCCCAGAGCGAGATAACTTTGTGGCGTAAGACCGCCCTCAAATCAGTCTCTGGAAGGCCAATGTCTAGAGTGGGTTCACTGGTGGCCTGTTTGGCCAGGCGGTCAACACGTTCATTGCCCGGGATACCGACGTGACCGGGGGTCCACACAAAGACCACAGAGCGGCCGCAACGGGCAAGAGTATGCAGGGACTCATGGATAGCTATCACCAGACGAGAACGAGGGAAACACTGGTCGAGAGCTCGTAAACCGCTCAGGGAATCGCTACAGATAACGAAGGACTCACCTGAGCAGGAGCGGATATACTCTAGGGCACGAAAGATGGCAACCAGCTCAGCAGTGGAAACGCTGCAGCCATCCGGCAAGGAACATTGTTCGGAATGGTCCCCTAGAGTTAGCGCATACCCGACATGACCAGCAACCATCGAACCGTCAGTGTAAACAATGCCAGAGCCCTGATACGTGGCCAGGATGGAATAAAAGCGGCGGCGGAAGCCCTCTGGAGGGACTGAGTCCTTCGGGCCCTGTGCCAAGTCAAGCCGAAGGCAAGGGCGAGGAACACACCATGGGTGTGTACACAAAGTGGCCCGGAAAGGAGGTGGAATAGTGAAAACCCTAAGCCCAGAGAGAAGCTCTTTGACGCGGACCGCGATCGTACAACCAGACCGGGGCCGACGTTCTGGCAGGTGGACGACCGATTGCGGGAACAGGAGACGATAGTTTGGATGCCCGGGCAAGCTAAAAACATGGGCAGCATAAGCGGCCAGCAAACGTTGGCGCCATAACCGCAGGGGAGGGACACCTGCCTCCACTAGTCCACTAGTCCACGCTGTCCACAGGGCTGGTGCGGAAAGCACCAGTGGCAAGTCGTATCCCGCTGTGTAGTATTGGGTCCAGTACCCGCAACTCAGATGGGGAAGCGGAGCCATAAGCCAGGCTCCCATAATCCAGACGGGACTGGATTAACGCCTGGTACAGCCGTAACAAGGTAGATTGGTCGGCGCCCCAGCTGGTGTGGCTCAAGCATCGGAGAGCATTTAGATGCCGCCAACACGCCTGTTTAAGCTGCCGAATATGAGGCAGTCAAGTCAACCGGGCATCTAAACCTACACCCAAAAACCTGTGGGTCTCCACCACAGCAAGGCATTCGGCGTCGAGATAAAGCCGGGGCTCAGGATGGACTGTTCGCACCGGCAGAAATGCATAACGCGGGTCTTGGCAGCCGAAAACTGAAAACCATGCGCTACAGCCCAAGACTGCGCCTTGCGGATAGCGCCCTGTAGCTGACGTTCTACAGCTGCAATGCCACTAGAGCTGTAGTAAACGCAGAAGTCGTCAGCATACAGGGAAGCGGAGACTGAATGTCCCACCACCTCAGCGAGCCCGTTTATTGCGATTAAAAACAGGCAGACACTGAGGACTGATCCCTGTGGTATCCCGTTCTCCTGGACTCAGGAGGAACTATGAGAGGCCGCAACTTGCACGCGGAAGGTACGATACGACAGAAATTTTCTGATAAAGATCAGCAGTGGACTCCGAATACCCCATCCATGAAGCGTAGAGAGGATGTGTTGACGCCATGTCGTATCGTACGCCTTCCGCATGTCGAAAAAGACAGCGACCAGGTGCTGACGGCGGGCAAAGGCAGTACGGGTGGCCGACTCCAGGCTCATCAGATTGTCGGCGGCAGAGCGGCCTTTATGGAACCCACCCTGAGACAGAGCCAGAAGGCCCCGAGACTCCAGTACCCAATTCAAGCGCCAGCTCACCATCCGTTCGAGAAGCTTGCAAAGAACATTGGTGAGGCTAATGGGGCGGTAGCTGTCCAACTCCAAAGGGCTCTTGCCCGGTTTCAAAACGGGGATGACAATGCTTTCCCGCCATTGCGACGGAAACTCACCCTCGACCCAGAGACGGTTGTAAAGGTCGAGGAGGCGTCGCTTGCAGTCCACTGAAAGGTGTTTCAGCATCTGACAGTGGATGCGATCTAGCCCGGGAGCGGTATCAGGGCAAGCGGCAAGGGCACTGTGAAATTCCCACTCACTGAATGGAGCATTGTAGGATTCAGAAGTGTGGGTGCGAAAAGAAAGGCTCCAACGTTCCATCTGCTCTTTAATGGAGCGGAAGGCCTGGGGGTAATTCGCAGAAGTGGAACTCATAGCAAAATGCTCTGGTAAGCGGTTTGCAATGACGTCGGAGTCAGTACAAACTGCTCCATTCAGTGAGAGTGCAGGGATGCTGACAGGGGTCCGATAGCCGTAGATGCGTCGAATCTTGGCCCAGACCTGCGATGGAGTGACATGGATGCCAATGGTGGACAGATACCGCTCCCAGCACTCCTCCTTGCCTTGGCGGATAAGGAGGCGGGCCCATGCACGCAGCCGTTTGAAGGCGATAAGGTGGTCTATGGAGGGATGTCGCTTGTGACGCTGGAGCGCCCGCCAGCGATCTTTAATCGCTTCAGCAATCTCAGGCGACCACCAAGGCACAGCCCTCCGCCGAGGGGACCCAGAAGAATGAGAATTGGCAGATTCGGCGGCAGTAACGATGCCGGTAGTGACCGATTGAACCACCGCATCAATGTCATCACTAGAGAGAGGCTCAATAGTGGCAGTGGAGGAAAACAAGTCCCAGTCAGCCTTATTCATAGCCCATCTGCTGGGGCGCCCAGAAGAGTGACATGGTGGCAGTGACAGAAGGATCGGAAAGTGGTCACTGCCACACAAGTCGTCATGCACACTCCATTGGACAGACGGTAAGAGGCGAGGGCTACAGATCGAAAGGTCGATGGCAGAGTACGTGCCAAGCGCCACGCTGAAGTGTGTGAAGGAACCATCATTTAGAAGCGAAAGATCGAGCTGTGCCAATAAATGCTCAATGGTGGCACCTCGACCTGTTGCCACTGACCCACCCCACAGAGGGTTATGGGCGTTGAAGTCGCCCAGTAACAAGAAAGGTGGCGGCAATTGGGCTATCAGTGCAGCCAGGACATGCAGCATGACATCACCATCCGGTGGAAGGTAAAGACTACAGACGGTAATAGCCTGCGGCGTCCACACCCTAACAGCGACAGCCTCTAAAGCTGTTTGTAGAGGGACTGACTCGCTGTGAAGAGAGTTAAGGACATAGATGCAGACGCCACCAGACACCCTTTCATAAGCTGCTCGGTTCTTATAATAACCCCGATAGCCACGGAGGGCGGGGGTGCGCATTGCTGGGAACCAAGTTTCCTGCAGAGCAATGCAGAAGAAAGGGTGAAGGCTGATAAGTTGGCGGAGCTCAGCTAGATGGTGGAAGAAATCGCTACAGTTCCACTGGAGGATGGTATTTTCCATGTCGGTGAAAGGCGTGACAGGACTGCGAAGGCAGATTACGCCACTGGGTCACCTGCTGCCTCCGATGGAGCACCCGTGCAAATGCTATCCATTGTGTCTGAGGGACCGGCGAGATCGAGGTCCTCAGCGGACGCCAGAATCTCCACCTCGTCCTCAGAGGCAGAGCTTGTATGAAGCGGTGGGACGGGTCCCGCCGCAATATCGTTGGTCTTGGGGACTTTCTTCTTGTTCTGCTTGTCCCGCTGTGCCTTTGGTGGTTCAGGCTTCATGGGCTTCACTGGGTCAGACTCAGGGACAAACGACGACCGTGAGGCCCTACGGCCAGGGACTGGTGGTTGTTTCAACCACTTACGGGCGTCCGCTTTGCCACTGGTTGAAACTTGCGAAGGGAGGTCCCCAAGGGATCCCTTCCTGGCGAGAGTAGCCGAAGAAGTCTTACGCTTCTCCGGCTGGGAAGGGGGAGCTGATGTCCCCAACAGTTGGGAGGGTGTTGCTCCTGAAGAAGATGGAGTGGGAGCAACAGGGTGTGAAGTGCCCCCCACAATCAAGGGGGCTGTTGGATGCTGACCAATCAGAGAACCAACCGTACGGCACGACACAGGAGATGGAAGAACCGTCGTTGCAGCAGCGGCGTACGTTGACGTCATTGGCACAGGATGGAGCCTCTCATATTTCCGCCTAGCCTCAGAGTAGGTCAGGCGGTCCAGGGTTTTATATTCCATTATCTTCCGTTCTTTCTGGAAGATCCTACAGTCCGGCGAGCAGGGGGAATGGTGTTCTCCACAGTTAACACAGATGGGAGGCGGAGCACATGGAGTATCGGGATGCAAAGGACGTCCACAATCTCGACATGTCATGCCAGAAGTACAGTGGGATGACATGTGCCCAAACTTCCAGCATTTAAAACACTGCATCGGAGGAGGGATATATGGCTTCACATCACAGCGGTAAACCATCACCTTGACCTTTTTGGGTAAAACATCACCTTCGAAGGCCAAGATGAAGGCACCGGCGGCTACCTGATTATCCCTCGGACCCCGATGGACGCACCGGACGAAGTGAACACCCCGTCGTTCTAGACTGGCGTGTAGTTCATCGTCGGACTGCAGTAGAAGATCCCTGTGGAATATAATACCCTGGACCATGTTTAAACTTTCATGGGGAGTGATGGTGAAGGAAACATCCCCCAACTTGTCACAAGTGAGCAACCTCCGTGACTGGGCAGAGGATGCTGTTTTGATGAGAACCGACCCAGAGCGCATTTTGGACAAGCCCTCCACCTCCCCGAACTTGTCCTCTAAATGCTCTACAAAAAACTGAGGCTTGGTTTGCGTAAAAGATTCACCATTGACCCGCGAACAGACAAGGTACCGGGGTGAATAATCTCCACTGCTGCCTTTAGCCATGCGTTCCTCCCATGGAGTGGCCAGGGAGAGAAATGATCTTGGATTGAATTGCTTGCCTTTGAGGTTAGACCTCGATCGCTTAGAGACTGCTGGGGGAAGCCCACCAGCGAGAGATGATGTACCACACTTCATTGCAAGTCATCCGCCCTGATGCCACCCACTCCGACCAGGGGCTCTCCCCATGGGCGCCACCCAGCCACAGCAAAGACCACCTGGCAGGATGGTCTTTGCCGGGAGTCCCGATGCCCCAGAGGGATAGGCATCTACGCGTCGGCATACATGGGGAGGTAGCAGCTCAGGCATGAGCAGTGCGATCCCTATGTAGTCAGGGGGCTACCACCAAGAGGGTACATGATGACCTCACCACAACGGACTGGCTACTGTGCTGGATGTCGGGTGTCGAAATATCCATGTACATCATGAGGGCAAAGATGGAAGTGCACAATGGAGGGAATGTATGCTATCCGGAACACAGTCCAGCGGACGTGGCCGGAAGCTCGATGTACATCCAACTCCATGACAATACTGGGTGTGCCAGATCTTAGGGCAAGATGGATGTAAGATGCACCACGTAATGCGTCCTTCCCCAAATGGTACGCACTAACGTCAAACCGCTTAGGGGACCAACATATTAAAGGCCGAAACAGTTGAGACTCCTTTTAGTGGCCTCTTACAACAGGCAGGAATACAGCGGGCCTATTCTGACCCCTGAACCCGCAGGGGGAGGTTTCACAGGTAGCCCTGCCTTTGATGGGATAGGTGATGTAGTGACCAGACTGGAGTAGGTGATGGTAGGAGGACGTATGGGACAGGTCTTGCATCTAGGTCTATTACAGGGGTGAGCCATGAGGTACAGGACTGGGAGCAAGGGTTATGGAAGGATGGGCAAGTATATAGTTTTGGTGGACGGTGGAATACCGTGGTAGGAGAGGTGGAAGGATAGTGGGAAGGACACTTCTCATTTCAGGGCACGGCGAGAGGTAATCGAAACCCTGGCGGAGAATGTAATTTAGTTGCTCCAGTCCCAGATGGTACTGAGTTATGAGGGGAATGCTCCTCTGTGGCCAGACTGTGGGACTTTGGGAGGGGGTGGGAAACTGGAAAGATAAGGCACAGGAGATTTGTTTTTGTACAAGGATGAGAGGATAATTACAGTCAGTGAAGGCTTCAGTGAGACCCCCAGTATATTTTGAGAGGGACTGCTTGTCACTGCAGATGTGACGACCATGGGTGGCTAGGCTGTACGGAAGTGACTCCTTGGTATGGAATGGGTGGCAGCTGTAGAGGTGGAGGTATTGCTAGTGGTTAGTAGGTTTGATATGGACGGAGGTACTGATGTAGCCATCTCTGAGGTGGGAGTCAGCATGTGGGAAGGTGCTTGTTGGACTGGGTAGGACCAGGTGAAGCAAATGGGGGAGAAGTTGTTGAGGTTCTGGAGGAATGTCAATAAGGCGTCCACCTTCAATCCAAATAGCAAAGGTGTCATCAGTGAATCTGAACCAAGTGAGGGGTTTAGGATTCTGGGTTTTTAGAAAGGATTCCTCTAGATGGCCTATGAACAGGTTAGCATAGGATGGTGCTTCACAGCCTATGCCAAATGGATCCTTCCCATCAACACCAGCTTTTCTGAATTGCGCAGGTGGGAACTTTAGCTGCAATACATCCTACATTCCGTAACCCTCCTGGCCTCAACCTTTGTTAGTCACTGTCCTCACCCATCCAGCGCCCTCCCTGATCCCATTCCAGCACTACACAGCCGTCATTTCACTGCCACACTCAGTCTTTTAATTTCTCTCCTTTCCGCTACTTATCCCCTCCCCCCTCCACACCTTCTCTCCTGCCCTACGTCTAAACTGCAACACTTCACTGTCCTCCGCTCCCACCATACTATCCCCCCCCCCCCCACCCCAGCCTCCTCCTTACCCCCACCCAGTCACCACGCCCATCATCCATCATGCACTGGCGCTGCTGCTAGCAGTGTGGTTTCAGTTCTCTGAGACTGCAGATGTGTGCGCAAGTTGCGTTAGCGTGCGCGCGTGTGCGTGTGTGTGTGTCTGTGTGTGTGTCTACAGCTGACAAAGGTCTTAATGGTCGAAAGCTGTAATTGTGTGAATCTATTTGTAGTGTGCCTACTGCGACTCAGCAATCCGCTATTTGGTGAGTAGCAACTTTCCTTTTCTGGTATTGGTACATTCCGTCCTGGATTTTCCATTGTTTGAATTTTACACAGAAACCACACATATTGATGATTTACATGTCAGAACATTGTAGACAGCTTGACAATGATACATTTATGGTACTTATATAGAGAAGAAGCTCTTCCTGACACTAGAAAAAATTTACATAGCATGGAATGTGGCTTGTAAGTTAACATCGTGGCGCCAATTAACTGGTGAGGTACAATGTAAACACAAAACCAATATAGATCGCAAAACAAAATAAAATATAAGTTGTGAAAGAATGCATTTCTAACCACCACAAGCTAAAACATTACATTAATAGGACCAAATGTAGTCATATTGCAATAGAAAAATATATAATAAATACCTTTATGCCTGTGAACAACTTATAAAATAGAAGCTAGTATTACAATTAAAAGAACTTTTAAAATGTGTAATTATATAACACTCAATTGTAATAACAGTCTAGCTGTTGTAAGTTTACAATCATCACAATCTAGAATATTACTTGAGTGTGACAAACTGTAGTCATATTACAATAATCAGACATATGATAGCTGACGTGCAATAGAACCACTTAGCTAAGCCTAGGTGACTGGCAACAACTTGCCTTTGAAGTAGATGCACGAGGACAACACACATCCATGCATGCAGGATGGTGGATACAGAGTTAGGATCATGTCTTGGCATGCATAATGCCGAAATAGTGGTCATACTATTTCGGGAATAAAGGTTTCTGTTCGTACATGTTGTTATATGTAATGTAATGAAATGTGAATGCATATAGCAGTATGGAAATGCAGACTTGTACATACGAAAAATAACCTTTTGGAGTTGGTAGTGAATGCCAGACATTCATAAGTTTAACCGCAATGTAATGTACATATAATGTAACTACATTCATGATGAGAAATCAGATTTATTGTGCTCACAAAGTGAAACCCAAGGAATGTCAGCTTATGCTTGTTGTGATAAAATTGTAAAGTAAGTCAAATGAGTAGTACGAAGTACTCATGATAGTGAAATGCAAAGAGTATTAATGGAATATGCAGCATTTGTAATTAATGGAACTGCACAGTGAGGCAAGTACATTAGAGTGACTGCAGCCAACAGTGGCTCCAACTCAAAATGGAGTTAATTGATAGAGGAAGCTTGGTGAGATAGCAACATCCCAAAAAAATGGGTATAATTCGCTGTTTAGCTCCATTAATTACAGATACTGTGTATCACATCAGTACTTTCATTTTACAATTTTATCACCACGTGTGTATGCTCCCATTCCATTAGTTTTACTTTGTGGGAACAATAAATTTAACTTTTCATCTTGAATGCAGTTACATTATATGTTCATTACATTGCGGTTAACCTTATGAATGTCTGGGGTTCACTACCAATTCCAAGAGGTTATTTTTGTTATGTATAATTCTGCATTTCCATACGGCTATACAGGGTGGTCCATTGATCGTGACCAGGCCAAATATCTCACGGAATAAGCGTCAAACAAAAAAACTACAAAGAATGAAACTTGTCTAGATTGAAGGGGGAAACCAGATGGCACTGTGGTTGGCCCGCTAGATGGCACTGCCATAGGTCAAACGGACATCAACTGCGTTTTTTAAAATATGAACCCACATTTTTTATTACATATTCGTGTAGTACGTAAAGAAATATGTATGTTTTAGTTGGACCACTTTTTTCGCTTTGTTATATATGGCGCTGTAATAGTCACAAACATATGGCTCACAATTTTAGACGAACAGTTGGTAAAAGGTAGGTTTTTTAAATTAAAATACAGAACGTAGTTACGTTGAACAGTTTATTTCGGTTGTTCCAATGTGATACATGTACCTTTGTGAACTTATCATTTCTGAGAAAACATGCTGTTACAGCGTGGTTACCTGTAAAACCGCATTAATGCAATAAATGCTCAAAATGAGGTCCATAAACCTCAATGCATTTGGCAATACGTGTAATGACATTCCTCTCAATAGTGAGTAGTTCGCCTTCCGTAATGTTCGCACGTGCATTGACAATGCACTGACGCTTGTTGTCAGGCATTGTCAGTGGATCATGATGGCAAATATCCTTCAACTTTTTCCACAGAAAGAAATCCGGGGACGTCAGATCCGGTGAACATGCAGGCCATGGTAAGGTGCTTTGACGACCAATCCACCTGTCATGAAATATGCTATTCAATACCGCTTCAACCGCACGCGAGCTATGTGCCAGACATCCATCATGTTGGAAGTACATCGCCATTCTGTCATGCAGTCAAACATCTTTTAGTAACATCGGTAGAACACTACGTAGGAAATCAGTATACATTGCACCGTATAGATTGCCATCGATAAAATGGGGGCAATTCTCCTTCCGCCCATAATGCCGCATCATACATTAACCCGCCAAGGTCGCTGATGTTCCACTTGTCGCAGCCATCGTAGATTTTCCGTTGCCCAATACTGCATATTATGCCAGTTTATGTTACCGCTGTTGGTGAATGACGCTTCGTCGCTAAATAGAACGTGTGCACAAAATCTGTCATCGTCCCGCAATTTCTCTTGTGCCCAGTGGCAGAATTGTACACGATGTTCAAAGTCATCGCCAGGCAATTCCTGGTGCACAGAAATATGGTATGAGTGCAATCGATGTTGGTGTAGCATTCTCAACACCGACATTTTTGAGATTCCCGATTCTCGCGCAATTTGTCTGCTACTGATGTGTGGATTAGCCGCGACAGCAACTAAAACACCTACTTGGGCATCATCATTTGTTGCAGATCGTGGTTGACATTCCACATGTGGCTGAACACTTCCTGTTTCCTTAAATATCATAACTATCCAGTGAGCGGTCCAGACATTTACATGATGTTGTCCAGGATACGAAGCAGTATACATAACACATGTCCGTTGGGCATTTTAATCACAATAGCCATACATCAACACGATATCGACCTTTTCTGCAATTGATAAATGGTCCATTTTAACACGGGTAATGTATCACTAAGCAAATACCGTCGGCACTGGCAGAATGTTATGTGACACCACGTACTCATATGTTTGTGACTATTACAGCGCCATCTATCACAAAGCGAAAATAGAGGTCCAACTAAAACATTCATATTTCTTTACATACTACAAGAATATATCCGTTTGACCTATGGCAGCGCCATCTAGCAGGCCAACCATAGCGCCATCTGGTTTCCCCCTTCAAGCTAGACAAGTTTTGTTCTTTGTAGTTTTTTCGTTTGATGCTTATTTCGTGAGATATTTGGCTCAGTCACTATCAATGGACCACCCTGTATACATTCATATTACATTACATTTAACAGGGTTTACAAATGGAATTCATTACTTATGAAATATTGCGACCAATACTTCAGCATTAAGTATGCTAAGGCATCAGTTTTTGGCAAATAATAATCTTAACTCTGCATGCTCAACCACGATATGTATGGATTTGTTGCCTTGCTATACTGTTACCCACTACAAAGAACATTAATTGTAATATTGGTAATGACGTCCCTGCTTCTTGACAGATTGACAGAGCATAGGGGAACGATATGGGAGACCCGCACTGCCATATTAGGCAAGGTCCTAATGGAGATGGTTTGCCATTGCCGTCCTCCATCCATAATGGGTATGGATGATGATGATGATGATGATGATGACGATGACGATACAATACCCAGTCATGTCGAGGCAGGTGAAAATACCTGACCCCGCCGGGAATCGAACACAGGACCCCGTGTTTGGCAAGCGAGAACGCGAGACCACGAGCTGTGGACAATTGTAATATTAACTTCTGTTTTAGTCATAGTTGAAGCCACTCTATGTCAGCTATTATATGTTCGATTATTGTAATATGACTACAATTAGTCATACTCAAATAACACTTTAGTTGATGATGATTACAAACTTTTAACAGCTAGACTGTTATTACGATTAAATTTTATAGCATTATGCTCTTAATTTTTGTTAATTCTTTCAATTATAACACTAGCTTCTATTTTATTTCAAGCTGTTGCCACTCACTAAGTCATACCTAAATGTTTCTGCTGTAGGTTATTTATTATATGTTTGAATACTGTGACTTGACTAAATTTGTTCATACTCACTTAACATTTTATAATAATGAAAATTATCAATTACTGATAATATAATGTAAATGGATAGATTAAAAAATCTACTCACCAAGCAGCAGCATGGAAACAAACACACAAAAGGATTTGACGTCTACAAGCTTTTGGAGACAGTGGCTCCTCCTTCTGGCAGATGAGTTGAAGGGGAAGGAAGAGGGGTGAAGGAAAAGGACTGGGGAGTTTTAGGGAGAGGGGTACAGTTCAGAAAAGTCACCCAGAACTCCGGGTAAGGGGAGACTTACCGGACGGGATAAGAAGGAAAGACTGATTGTTGGGGACTGCACTGAACAAGATTTGAAAACCTGAGTTTATAAAGGTGGAAGACAGGGTAATATGCAAAACAAAGATTAATTCTGAAACATTGTGCACAAGTTAATAAGAGTGAAAAGCTAAGTGCATTTTATGTAACAGAGGTGGGAGGGGGAACGGCACAAAATAGAGAAGTCAGAAAATGAAAGATTTAGAAAACTAGCATGGAGTGAAGAAAGGAGTAGTTACAGTGAATAAATGCTGAGACAGATGGAACTAACGTAAATTAAGACCAGGTGGGTGGTGAGAACCAAGATGTTGTAGAGCTAGTTCCAACTGGAGCTGTGAGAAACTGATGTCTGGTGAGTAGATTCTTTATTTATCTAACATTTTAGCTTGTTATGGTTGGAAACTCCCTTTCTCAACTCACATTTTATTTTATTTTGTGATCTATGTCGGTTTTATGTTTACATTGTGCTACACCATTAATGGTTGCAAATATGTCTTCTGTTTCGATTTTTGACTTAACATGTATCATTGTTCACATTGTTACCTTGTGACGCACATTTCATATTATGTAAATTTTATCTAATGTCACTATGAGCTGCTTCTCTATATAAGTAGCATAAATGTATCTTTGCTCAGTTGATCACAATGTTCTGACATGTAGTTCATCACTATGTGTGGTTTCTTTTTACACTCTTTGATTTCGTTACAATAGCCAATGCCTTCATTTATTTTCTGGATAGCTTAACCGCTACAGTTAGTTTGGCAGATATTCTCTTCGAAAAGACAATGGGACTGTCAAATATGCTTATATGAGACCTGTATGTCATTCAGTATATGTGCTCACTTTTGTGAGCCTTTTACTTAATTTCGATTTAAATGTAAATGTGATATTCATTGAAAATTCCCTATATGGATAATAATATGCATACTTATGTTAGTACGTACATATTTGTTACACTTAATTCCTATTGTACATGTTATCCCACAGCTTCTGTCTGATGAAATTTTGAATGTGCATTGCTTAATAAATAACTGTGCTATCAAGATAATTCCATATTTCACAGTTGTGCCACATATGACTTAAGTTTGTGTTTGAAGTTGATTTTACTATCTATTAGGTTCTTCACGTCACTGACCAAACTCAGATGGCGTGACTACTGAGCAAAGAAGGGAAGACTGAAATGTCGAAGAAATATATAAAAGACACATGGTGAGGAAATAAGAGGTCACCATGCATGTGATTCCTATATACTTTAACAATGGACCCAGGTATCCATCTGGTTTTCTCTTAACTAACATGTCTAGAAGAGGTACATTGTCCTGTTTCTCAAGTTCCACCAATAATTTTATATTAAGATACAAAAAGTTTAAATGTTCAAGGAACTCTTCAAGATTTTTTGCTCCATTTAATCATACAACAAGCACGTCATCTGTTTATCGGCAGAAATACATTGGTTTGAACTTGGCAGATTCTAATGGCTTTGCTCCAGTGTTCCTTGTATAGCTCCACCATGACATGCCATCAGTTTGTTCATAATATTTTTCATTGAAATGAAGTAAGTTGACGTCGGAAGTGTGTAAAATGTCTAGTGAAACAGTCATTGAATTTTTCCACAATTAGCACTAAGAATTCAGTAAGAGGGATTCTTACAAAGAGGGAGACTACATTGAAACTGACCATCATATCTGTATGCTGGAGTCACAGTTGCCTGATGTGGTGTCCAAAGTGAGCAGAGTTGTGAATGTGGCTTTCAGACTTCCCATCATATTCAATAAGAACATGTTTCAGGTATTTTCCTAACTGGAATAAAGGTCTGCCAGTATTACTATGGGTTTTAGGGGAATATCTTCCTTGTATGCCTTAGGAAGGCCATTCAGTCATAGCTGTACAGCTGCTCTTGTTCTATGTTATTTAATAATGTTATGTAGCAAGCCTGAGTCATTTAGCGGAGTCATCTTGATATCATCCATATGATGTCTGTAGGTAACCTCACTCAAAATATCAAAAATCTTTTTATTGTAGTCTGCAAGCTACATTAGGGCCACAATGTTGCCCTTGTAAACTGACAGAGTTACATTTTTCTTGTCCTTCTGCAGATTTCTCAGTGCTACTCATCGTTGTTTGAGGTTTTAGAACTTAACATACAATTATTGTGCTCTACAGGTTTCATAGCAAATCTCTTCTGCTGATTCTAGTGGGAACAAAGCTACAACATGCTGATGTAATTTGATATTGGTAGCATTTTTGGAGTGGGTGCAAAATTTAGCTCACTAACAAGGATCTTAACTGTATACCTGTCCAGATGTTTGTCAGTGAGATTAATTACTGTACAGCTCCCTGCAGCTTGTCTTGCCTTTTTTGTGCAAGTGATCAAATTTTGCTCTCTGGCATGCAGGCATTTTCTACTGCATTGATTCTGCTTCTGACCATATTGTAACATAAGGGGGGGGGGGGGGGGGAGAGGGGGGAACAACAGGACAACAATCTCACACTCCCTTCTCAGTAACTGCCTCTTATTCACACCTGATGCTTAGAATTGCAGTTTTGTTTCTACATAGATCGTAGGCAACCTTTCTCGCCTAGTATTTATCCATTGTAATTCCATAATTTGAAAGAATGTATTTCAGTCAGTATTTTGAAAGTCATTTCTAAACCTACAAATGCTATAAATGTCAGTTTTCTCTTTCTTTAATCTATTTTTAAATACCCTCACTTGTCAGCATCTGCATTGTTTGGTACTTGGATTATGATTATTACACTCTTCTTGAGGTGGTCTAGAATATCTCACCTATACTGTACACCTTACACCCACCTACCTACTAGAATAGTTAATGAGGGAAGTAGGGACCCTCTGTGGCATACAGTCACTGTAAAGAAACTTCTAAGAAATAGAGACTACTGCATAATACATGCAAAACAAACCATAGGCATATAGATTGAGAGATGCTAAACAAAACACATTTGGAGGTCAAGAGGGCGATGCATAAAGCCTTCAACAATTGCTGTTGCTGAATCATATCAAAAGATCTCCCACAAAATTCAAAGTAGTTCTGGGTATATGCAAAGGCTATCAGTGGCATTTTGGTCAAAATGTAACTACTTACAACTGTTTAAAGAAATTCAACACAGTAGCATCAGCACCCACACAGCTTTATTCACAGCATCCATTACAGTTATAGTCATATCACACACACATGCTGTAGATGGCACCTCAGTATAAAGTTATTTATGAGATGCTTACAAATGGTGTAACAATCTCTCATTTCTCAACATCCTCTCCATCCAGATCTTAACTGAGTGGATCAGTGGGACCAGTAGATAGATCTTCATCCTATCCAGCTGTCGAATAATAATGGATCTGATTTTGTCGTCTCTGTCATGCTGTACCTCCTTCATCACTATTCTCTTAAACAAATGTTATGGTTTGATTCCCTGAAGTAGAACAATTTCTCCAATTTTAGTTTTCTTCTTTTTAGCAATAGGAGGTTTTCATTTTTCCATCTACACCAAATGTCCTTGTTGATCTTTCGTCTCTGACAAGATATTTCCCAATTGCTGGTTCTGGCCCATATCGACTATTTAGCAATTTGCCACTATTTAGGAATGTGGCTGGTGTCAATGCTATATCGCTCTCTTCTTGAGTGATGGATCTTGTGTTTATTGCAGTTTCTATTCCTATCACAATTGTGTTTAGGCTCTCTTCATCCACCTGAGAGCAATCAAGTAACTTCCTCTAGCAACCTTTGGCAAAGCCTATCATATGTTCCCACCAGTGTCTCAACCAAGCCACTGTGGTGGTATGTATTTCCATGTGATTCCACCCTGCACATGCATGGCTATCAGAAATCTATTGATGCACGTATCAGTAGCAAGTTCAATATGAATTGTGACTCGCGCAAATAGGCAAATAGGACCGTGTAGGACTTCCCCGTTTCATGACCAATTTTAACATATAATGGTCAAGCAAAATCAATGCCTGTCACAGAGAATGGTCTTGTGGGTCAAACTTTGTCCAGTGGTACTGGCACTTCTATTTATTCTTATTGATGGCTATTTATTATCTTGAGTGAAGAACTCTTAACACATGCAATCCATGCAAAATCCAAAACTCTTCACGCAGTTTTAGGACAGTGCTTACACTAAGGTGACTCAGTCTTTGATATTTGATCAGAAGCTCCTTGACATGACGACGTCCTTCTATGTTAACTGACTGCATCTCTGAATTGGATAATGCAATACACTGCAGGCTACCACCACGCTAAGTCACACAATCAGACAGGAAAGGGTTTATTGAACAATATTTGATGCTTTGGGTGACTGTTCCTCCTTAAAAAATCCACAGAGTTCAGCAGTGAATTGTTCCTCTTGAACTTGTCTGATCCAATATGAATGGACCTTTTGTAATCCGAGAGCACTCAAACTTCTGGTACTTCTAATCTTGTTCTTCATGATATCAGTAAGTCAAAATACAAGGGCAGCTGTATCCAGTATTTGCCAGTATGAACATTTATTGATGGTCAATAAGAGTTCAGTGGTAATGCTCAGAATGTCATTTGTTTGGGTTTTGGCTTCTGGATTGATTTAGGTGTAGCTGGAACGTCCAGTGACTATGGCTGTTTGTCTTCTGAAAGCCATGGTGGGCCACACCAACATATGAGAAGTGTTATTAGTATCTCTGCTACCGGTCCCCATGAGAGGTGATTTGGGGGATTCTAACTTATAGGACAGTGCCTTCATTGACTGGGTGTAGTGTAAGTCAGTATTTCTGTCACCCGATCACAAATGAACGTCTTCTATTTGTCTAGATCATTTTGTACTGACTGTAATAGGACTGCCGAATCCTTCTACAAGGTAGCTCTGTTAGCATCATCAAAATCTGTTTCCTGGCAAAAGTAACAAAGCAGCTGTGAGGTGAGAAATGCAACAAGCAGTTCCAATCTAGATACGTTTACCTTATTGATTGGTGCTAGCTTGTTCTACCTACAAATGATATGTCCTACGTAACCAACTTCACCGGTTGCCAGAACAAACAAAACAGCATCACAGGCATCATATCTATCCATGTCAGAGTGCACAATGAGAGATAATGAAGTTTTTAAATCCAAGAGTGCCAACTACATGCAAGATCTGTGAATAAAACTTCCTCCCAAGCAAGAACCCTAAGCCAAGTGTCTTGAAGGTTTAGTTTAGCAACAATCACAATGTATGTGAACAGACTAAGAGTATGTAAAACTGAGCTACTGCACAAAGAATGTTTCTGGTGGTTGCCAGTGTGCCAGTCAAATCTCCAGCTATGTTCTGGTAGTCAGTGGATATAGAGTCATCTCCATTACTCAAGTTAATTCTCAAAACTCAAGGTAAAGAGTTGCTTCTAAGGCCTTTGGCTTGTCATATGGCCTTCATGTCTCTGGAATGAATCACCCATTTCGAAAGTTGAAGGCTTATTTGCAGGAACATTGTGGTCAGGTCATTGCAGCCTCATCACCATCTCTCGCACAAGCTACAAAATTGTCCATCAGTGTAGAATTGTCTACAAGTACTGACACTTGGGCATATTTATCATTACTTTCTGCTTCTAGCTTCCTTGTAGCTGCTGAAAGAAGGAAGGGGATTAGAGCAAGTACAAATGGAAAATATTTTAAGCAATACATTATCACACAATCTTAGTGGTGCAGGCACCATTCTCAGTTTGTTCAGCACAATACTGCAAGAACCTAGCAAGATCTCCGTCCTCTTTGGTCAAGGTCAACTGTAAGAAGGCTTATTCCATATCATACATTAATCCCATTGGAAGTCAAAAGAACTGTAACAAGGTGGTGAGGATGCCTGGAAGTAAAATTGGTCTTGTCTCAACACCACCATTCAAAAATGGAGAGTCCAGTTAATGTGATGACACAATGTTGTATACGAGGTGCGGCTAGAAAAAAACCGGACTGATGCTGGAAAAAACATTTATTTACAATTATTTACAATTTCATGTTATCTCCTTCAATGTACTCTCCTCCTCGGTCTCTACACCGCTCCATACGAATTTTCCACTGTTCATAGCAACGCTGCAGATCATTTTCGGTAAGTCCATACATTACTTCCGTCGCTTTTTCTTTTACTGCTTCAACAATCTCAAATCTAGTTCCTTTCAAAGCTGACTTGACTTTAGGGAAAAGAAAAAAGTCACAGGGGGCCAAATCAGGTGAGTAGGGTGGATGATCTAAGATGGGAATGTTGTGTTTTGCCAAAAACGTCTTCACTGACAACGCACTGTGAGCTGGGGCATTGTCTTGGTGAAGGATCCATTACTTTTTTCTCCACAAATCGTTCCGTTTTCTCCGTACTCGCTCACGTAGGGTAGCCAGGACGCTAATGTAGTAATGCTGATTCACTGTTTGTCCCTCTGGTACCCAATCAATGTGCACAATCCCTTTGATGTCAAAAAAAAAAAAAAAAAAAAAAAAAAAAAAAAAAAAAAAAAAAAAAAAAAATCATCATTGCCTTGAATTTCGATTTTGACATTCGTGCTTTTTTTTGTCGTGGAGAACCAGGAGTTTTCCAATACATCGGTTGGCGTTTAGTTTCGGGATCGTAAGTAAAAAACCACGATTCATCGCAAGTAATAACATTTTGTAAGAAGGTGGGATCACTTTCAATGTTTTCCAGGATGTCAGAACAAATCATTCTTCGGCGTTCCTTCTGTTCAATTGTGAGACACTTTGGAACCATTTTTGAACACACTTTGTTCATGTTGAAACTTTCATGAAGAATCTGCCTAACACTTTCCTTGTCAACTCCTGTTAACTCAGACACTGCTCTGATTGTTAAACGGCGATCTTGTCGAACTAGTTTACCGATTTTTTCAATGTTTGCATCAGTTTTTGCTGACAATGGTCTGCCAGTGCGAGTGTCATCACTGGTGTCTTCGCAGCCACCTTTAAATCGTTTAAACCACTCAAACACTTGTGTTCGCGATAAAGAATCATCACCGTACACTTGTTGTAACATTACAAACATTTCACTTGCAGATTTTCCTAGTCTGAAACAAAATTTGATGTTAATACGCTGTTCTTTCTGTACACTCAACATTTTCCGACGCACAGACAAAACGTCAACTACTTAAAACAGACGCCACGGGCAGACTGAGTGCAGGAGGCAGATGAAACTCAAGCAGTAGGCGGAGCGAGAGTCACGTGACAGGCCACGCGACTTCCAGCCTTATTGAATTCGTTTTATTGTTTCACCAGTACTAGTCCGGTTTTTTTCTAGCCACACCTCGTATGATGCTTTCACTGCTGTGTTTCTCCATTATGTGGTGTGACAGGTAAAATGTGTTTCCAAACATACAGTCCTCAGATGCAACTTCTACATCATCCCTCTTAATGTAGTCTGACATGTTTTCATAATAAACAAAAGGAAGAACTGACAGCACTCTTCATTCCTTTCAACTTTTTTTATAAGGGGCAGAGGTGTGTTTCAGCAATAGTTTGGTATATACTACTTCTGAGATATGCATATAACTTAGCGGACATTCTCCAATCAGTATGACTCTTGGAACTCATGTGAGACAGGTTTATGCATGGGTGTCAACTCTCGCTCTTGATGCTCTGTAATGCCAATATTGTCTCAAAGTCCCAAAAGCAGGACACTGACTCACTGCACTCATCAGACATATTATTAAAGCTACCATGAATGAACTTGACGATTGCCTGATTAACAGCACTACCAATTTGGATTACATTAAAAATGTATCCAAAGACTGTGGGAAGAAGAACCAGTGGTATTTGGGGAGACATTCAGTGTCTCCTATTGGATCTGCCACCTATGTACCATCCCTCAAGGCCATATCTCCAACACCTTGTGGTACTGTCAGTTGATGTGGGAATTTATCGCTGTTTTTGAAAGCTGTAACTGACATGTGTACACTGGTGAAGTATCCTATCATACCAAAATGAACCTTTTTTCTTGAGAGGGATGAAATGTAGGTTGACTCAGTTGTTAAGTGACACTGAGTTATCAAGTGGATGACTCCCTGTGTCTAGTATGGCACATGACAGTTTACTCCAAACAGTTGGACCTCTGATAATCACATGACTAGTCAGCAACTATGTGAACTTGGAAGTCGTCATTTCACTCTTGTTCACTGTCATGAATTGTCTATTACAGATGAAAATGTTGTGCTCATCCTTACATTTTGCACAGGTTGATTTTCCCTATTTAAAGTGCTGATTTTTGTTGTGGCCACATCTATGGCATAAAATACAGCAGTTAATTGTTAATTTTCTTCAGAATATCTATTCTAGCCTGTAAACTTGCAACCTTTCAGCAATATTGGCTCCTATGGCCCCTTTCTCCGCAGTACTCGCAAAAGGGGCTCCGAATTTTTTTTGTTTCTTCTTCTTGTCACCTTTCGTTTAACTTCAAATGAAAGATACTGTGGGTACATAATTCTCTTCTGTAATGGTACCTACACATCTTGCAAGTGGTGGTAGCACCATCAACCTCTTCATTCAGAAACTCCATTGTTGTGTAAGATTCCCTTTGATCTTTTGCCTTTGTGCACCAAGATGCCAGTGTCTGCAGATTTCTTCTGGGAATGTGCACAGCAGTTTGGGGGCAAGTACTTTCCTATATGTATCCTCATCATCTCCTAGTGCTTGATAGTGCCTGGATAGGTTTATGGCATTCAATGAAGGTGGCGCTGAGAGCCACGAAACTGCTTGAAGTAGAAGCACTGAGGTTTTCTCAGATGTTAAGGTGGCTTTGGCTAAGCATATTTCCATCCTCATAATTTGATTTCAAAATTTGCTTCAAATGCCCAAATGTGTCAGTTGTAACAGCAATCCTGTTAACTATATCCTTGGGTTCCTCGTCTAGATTTGCATGCAATTTTCATCTCTGGAAAGTGTTAAGAGTCATGCCAGGCTTCTATATCACCTAGGAAAGAACACAATTTGATGATAAGCAATGTAATGTCTACGTTGGCATGTTGATGAACCACTGAGGTTGGCAAATGCGTGTCAGCTATAGCTTTAAGCCCTGAATATGCTCCTTGTGAAAGCCCTTTAGTCTTTTGAATAATGTGTTTGCTGTTTTGTTATTGTACTTGCAGGCTTCTGTGTTGGACTCATATACAGTATCATCAAGCAAATTCTGTATTAAATCACTGATTGTGTTCAGCTCTTCTATGATTTCTCACAGGTGATCATGACAGTGATCAGTTTCCTCTGCTGGTGTACAAACATTGAATGTATTTACGTGGCTCACAACAAATATAATGTTTGAGAACAGAGCTGTTCACTTGTATTGCAGTTCAAGAGAATTATAATGGCTGTGTGTATCATGGGGTGCACCTTTTCTGCAATCAGGTTTTGTCTGTACTAGTCACCCTCTTAACAAGTGGTCACTGTTACTAATATTGTTGTCCAATATTCATTGTTTGCACCTCCTTTGGAATGTCTACTTTTCGCTAATATGTGGAGCTGTGGTCTAGTATATGAGCAATCCCTTTTGTACTATACAATAATACACAAAGTGCATAAATGCTCTGCCACCATGATGCAAGCACCAAATAACACCATAAACGAAACAATCAGTAATGTCTGTGTGAGTGCAGTACACCAATGCTGCAACTTACCTGCATAGCTGAATTTGGTGTGGTGTAATCATATTTTAAGATTTAAGTTGCTCAAAATCTTCTCAGTTGATATTCTGCAGAGAGAATCACAGCCTACAGATTTCTATAGAACGCCATAGAGGGCACAACTGTCTCTTATTCCTCAGCATAGGACAGATAGCAAAGCAAAAGAAGAAATGCTTAACTCTGTTTTCAAATGTTACTTTACAAGGAAAAACACAAGAGTACTGCCCCAGTTTAATTCTCATGCCACTACGAAGATGAATGATAAAGATATTAGTGTCAGAGTACTCAAAAAATAGCTGAAACTGTTAAAATTAAGCAATGCTCTGGGGCCCAATGGAATCTCTGACCGTTTGCTAATGAGCTACCTCTCATTTCAACCATAATATACAATGGATTCCCAAACAGAAAACTCTGCACAATGGTTGGAACAAAGTACAGCTCACATTCATATACCACAGTACCACAGGGTAGTACAAGTGATATATGAAACTACTGTCCCATTTTGTTGATGATCTAACTCTGTACCACATCAATGCTTGTTAAATAAAGCACAACTGGATGGCTGTATCGAATAAAATTTGTGAATGGATTCATGATTTCTTGGTAGGGATGACACAAGAGTCACTGACAGAAGTAGAAGTAACTTCATGTGTGCCCCATGGATATATGTTGGGACTCTTGCTGTCCATGTTGTGCATTAATGATCTCTTAGCCAATATTAGTAGCAACCTGACTTTTTGATGCAGGTATCTACAATGTACTGTACGAAAAAATTTGCACATATATTCATTCACATCTTAATAAAGCTTCAAAGTAGTGAAAACTTTAGCATTTGTCTTAAATGTAGAGAAATGCAAAACTGTGCACTTCACAAAACACAGAAAAGTATCATGTATACCGTATGTCCACAAAGTAAGTTCCATTTGGTTATATAAAACAAACATATACAGATACATAAAAAATATTTACTGTACAAAAATCTACAACTGTTAAACTACTTTTCTACACAGTTTCCAAAATTTTGTAGGCACTTGTCATAGCGTGGCCTTCTTCATAGAAGGTTGCCGCCTGTGTACTCAACCATGTGGTAACATGTTTTTTCAGCTCGTCATCATCGTTGAAGTGTTGACAACCTAGGACAGATTTTAGGTGTAATAAGAGATGAAAGTCACTAGGAGCGAGGTCCAGACTGTACGGAGGATGATCAAATGTGTCCCAGTGAAATTCCCATAAGAGTTGTTTGGTCACATTCCCCGTGTGAGGTCAGGCATTATCGTGGAAAAAAGACAACACCTTTTGACAGTAATCCTCGGCACTTGTTCTGTATTGTGCGGTGCAATTTCTTAATGGTCTCACAGTAACCACGTGCAATTGTTTGGCCCCGTGGTACGAAATCAATCAGCAAAACGCCTTTTCTGTCCCAAAAAAAGGTGGATGTGACTTTTTGAGGTTTCAAGATTTGCTTAGGCTTAACCTTTGTTGGGGATGAAGTGTGCCTCCATTCCATCGATTGCCATTTTGTTCAGGGGTGTCGTATGATACCCAAGTTTCATCCCCCATGACTACCTGAGAAAGAAAGCCATCGCCTTCTTCATTGTAGCGTGTCAGAAACTGAAGTGCAATGCCCATCCATTGTTTTTTGTGTTGTTCAGTAAGAATTTTGGGTACCAAATGTGAGCAAAGTTTTCAAAATTTCAGTTTTTCAGTAACAATTTCATAAATTAGTGATTGTGTTGTTTGCAGAACTTCCATAGCAAGGTCACTAAGTGTCAACTTAATGATTGTGCTTAATCTTATCTTCAATTGTGTGAACCAGTTCATCACTAACCACAGACAGGCGTCCACTTCGTTCTTCATCATGCACTTGATCACGTCCTTCACTGAACAGTCTGGCCCATCTTCTAACCATTGAATCACTCATAGCATTTCGTCCGTAAACCTTGCAGATTTGTCGATGAATTTCCTTTGGTTTAACTTTCTTTGCATTTAGAAAACAAATCACAGACCTGATTTCACACAGCAGCATTTTCAATTACGGCTGACATTATAAAGAAGCACACGTTGGCAGCAGCGATCTGAAAATGGCGTACATGTCTTCTTCTTGAGTCAGAGTAACTGCCACACATGCTCAGAACTGCGATCATTGCGCTGCCATGGGTAGAAATAGAAACGGAACTTACTTTGTGGACGACCCTCGTATCAGTAAGTCTAAACTGGAATCAGTCAACCTGTAAAAATATCTGGTTATAACAATTTGTGGGAAATTTTGTTGTTGTTGTTGTTATAGAGATCTTCAGTCCAAACACTTGTTTGATGCAGCTCTCCACGCTAGTCTACCCTGTGTAAGCCTCTTCAGCTAAGCTTAATTACCACAACCTGCATGAATTTGAATCTTGTTAATGCATCAAGCTTTGGTCTCCCTCTACAATTGTTACCCCTTACATTGCCTTTCACTTCAAAACTGACAATTCCTTAATGGCTCTGGTTGTGTCCTATCAAACAAATCCCTTCTCTGACTCAAGTTTTCCCACAAATTTATTTTTTCCCCAATTCAACTCAATACTTCCTTATTTGTTATTCCAGCCACCCACCTAATCATCATTCTTCTATAGCAACATACAGGGTTATTCTAAATGATGGACCCATTTCCAAATATTCATATGTATCCAAGAACAAATTCAAAATGAGCAAGCTTTATACCAATGAAAAGAGGAAGTTTCAAAGCTTTTGGCAGTCATCGGCGGGTGGGTGGTGATGGTTTCAGAAGCAGCCAGTAGAGTTCGTGCGACAACAGGACCTTCATTCAGTTTCACTATCAGTTGAGTGAGATGGAGACTGTGGAGCACAACATTGTCTTAATTCTTGAGTTTGCGAAAAGTGAGTTGCAAATTGTAGTGCAGTGGGCATTTTGTACCAAATTTGGTGTATAACCACCAACTCCCAATAGCTTTAGCCATTGGTTTAAGCAATTTAAACAGACTGGGAATGTGGGCAAAGGAAACGCACAGGCCAACTGTGTGTTTCAGAGGATGACGTCTGATGGATTCAAGAAATCCCAGTAAGCCTACCATTAGAGCCAGTTGAGAACTTGGAATGCCTCAATCAACTGTATGGAAAGTTGGAAGTTCTGAGATGGCATTTGCTGTACAAGCCCTACCGATTAAACTTGTGCAAGCTCTCAACCCCCAAGGGCAAAGAGAAGCTTCTTGTATTTTGGGTTATGAGCTAGCAAAGATGGAGGATGACGCATTTATACAGCACGTAATTCTTAGCGATGTTCCATCTTAGTGTAAAAGTCAACAGACACAATGTCTGCATATAGGGTTTGGATAATCCACATTCACCATTGCAACATGAAAGAGACTCACCGAAGATCAACACGTTCTGCGTCGTATCCCGTAGAAAGGTTTATGGACCATTTTTCTTTGCGGAAAGAACTGTAACGGGAATCATGTACCTGGACATGTTGAAACAATGGCTGTTTCCTCAAGTTATAGAAGATTTTCAGGACTTCACTTTCCAACAGGATCGAGCTCCACCCCATTGGCATCGTGATGTACAAGGCTTTTTGAATGACTCCCTTCCTCAGCAGTGGACTGATTGCACGATCTTTGAGGACCTGGCTCTGCACTTCTGGCCACTGAGATCTCCTGATCTCACACCCTATGACTATTTCTTATGGGGTTATGTGATGGAAGCTGTTTACGTCCTGCCTCTACCAACCACTCTGTTTGCTGTGCACCCAACAGTGGTCACATTGAACATTTATCACATTTCTTATTATTAAATAATTATTAAAGCTAATTAATTACAAATTATTACATATTATTAAATTTATTAGATTGATATCAAACATCATGGATAGCCCACATAAGGATCTCTCTATACCACCCAAAAGGAAATATCTTTGACAGAGTGATGAATGAGGCAGCAGGTTATGTAGGGCCTGCTGTGCAAACAAACATAACAGCTGATCCCAGTATCTAAGAGAGTTTAAAACTATAATGAATTACATAATGCGAGTATTAGTGTAGTGCCAATAGAAATTTTGGGCTGTAAAATAACTGGTGAGCTGCTATTTAAAAAAAAAAAAAAAAACTGGTTTCCCCAGTGTGAATAAGAGGTGCTAACTAAATGCGATACCATCAAAAGAGCATTAAAACACAGCACGCTCAATGTATCTCATTAAAGGTACAGTCTTAGATGTAAAAGCTGACCGCCGGCTGGCCGCCACGGAGACTAAGTCCGAACGTTCACCAAAGGTGGCCAATAAAACCGACCACCTCTGACAATGCTAAGTCTGGCCATCTGCACAATCTGGCAACATTGTAAGATGCGGAAGTGTCAGGAGGAAGTGTTGTTTACTTCCTAGATGTACTTGGCTTGTATGAGCCCTTGGTCTAATGGTAATCGTCCTGCATT
This sequence comes from Schistocerca serialis cubense, assembly GCF_023864345.2. NCBI lineage: Eukaryota > Metazoa > Arthropoda > Insecta > Orthoptera > Acrididae > Schistocerca > Schistocerca serialis. Next base: position 639,417,408 of record NC_064638.1, read on the forward strand.
CTAAACTTTTAGTTGTGTGTTTGCATCCAACCTTTTTATTTTTAGCATATTTCGGCCCTCGTCCAAAAAGTTAGGAGTCTGATTGAACATGAAAGATAATTCGCTTCACATTCTACCCACCAGTAATAATAAATACTTCCAGAAACAACTCCACAGGACAGCTCGTGGCTGCGTCATGATCAGAACAGCTTATGCTCCAGCGTTTCCTCACGCTGAAGCGGCTACCGGCCACCGGTTAGACGCCACCCACCGCCTGAATTCGGGAACCGACAAGGTGAATGCAGCGCAACGTTGTCAGTGTATGTATCAACTGTCATTTTCTAATTGGAAATTCTAGTTATCTTCTTGCAGCTAAGCATTGGATTTTGCATATCTGAAAATCATGAACTAGGGGTTATGCGTTTTACAATTGAGTCACAAGTGGAAAAAGGTGTAACAATTTCAACGCAGTATTTACTTTTGTATAACAGAGGGGTGAACGTAGAGCTGGTAGCTTGAAAGATTTGAACTGTGTGTGGAGTGCGTGCTTTTGGAAAAAATAAGCCAGAAAAAAATATTCTTGTTTCAACAAAGATTGTTCTGGCATGAATGATTTTCCACATTAAGGAATCTCGACTACTGATATAAGTGATGGATTACCATTTAACCATCATGCGACATTTGCATTCAACAGGCAAGGTACAGAAGTCTGGTGTAGAAGTACTGCATGCTCTAATTCAAAACAACATCAATCAATGGAGTGACTATTATTGCAGTTTGCTTGAACATCATCAGTTCGCTCATTGAGCATTCCTATGAAATACTGTTACTGGTGATGAGTTGTGATGCCTTTATCGTTAACTTCCTAAGAAGAAATGAAAGGCTGAGCACCACCAAAAAATGTAAGCTCTAGAAAAGAATAGTGTGAACATAATATTTTCAATCAGAAAGTGCCAAAAAGTGTGTTTTACACTACGAATACTTCCCCAAGGGTATGTCCATCACAGCTGGAGTTTGTTGCCAACAATTGTGACACCTTTCGCTTACAGTGTAAGAAAATCAACTGACAAAACTACATCACATGTGCTACTGCATGATAACGCACCCTGTTGATTTGAGAAACAAACCTATCCAGGAGATTGATAGGGAAGTCATCTCTCAGGCACTTGTATTGATAGGGAAGTCATCTCCCAGAGCCGGCCGCAGGTGGCCGAGCAGTTCTAGGCGCTTCAGTCCCGAGCCGCGCAACTGCTACGGTCGCAGGTTTGAATCCTGCCTTGAGCATGGATGTGTGTGATGTCCTTAGGTTAGTTAGGTTTCAGTAGTTCTAAGTTCTAGGGGACTGATGAAGTTAAGTCCCACAGTGCTCAGAGCCATTTGAACCTCATCTCCCAGCCACTTGTCAATCTGATCATATACTCGTAAAATTTTACCTTTCAAATTCTTCATCGATCAACCGTTAAGGCAGTTCATTTCTAGACAAAAATGCTCTTCAAACTACACTGGTTTAATGACATCGTTAGAACCAGTATGTTTCTACAGGTGTAGAATTTGTAAACTAATTTAGCGTTGTCAGATTGTTTTAGATATCGTGAACAAATATACTGTTGCTGATTAATTTCTCTTTGATGATTACTGGTGTGTTCAATAACCTAATAGAAAACCCAATTAAAATATTCACTGTACTAATAGAAATTAAATTCAGCTTACTACAGAAACATCACGATGGCAGTCTATCTTAATAAAGCGTTAAGTGTCTGTAAGCCGAATGTGTATATTTTAACACAAATTAGTAGTTTATTACCTACTTTTGACTTTGAAAAGGTCTGTATTTACTTCATGTCCTGTATCATATTCAAGTATGATGAAAATGTGGCAGTTCATAGGTAAATTTATGTATTCACAACAACAACAAAATGTGTCGGCAGGACACAAAAGAGGCATTATGAATTTTGTACTACCTTTAGGTTTTCGCTCTGACACTATAGGGTACTGTAAGTAGCAAGACGAATTTTGCTCGAGCATTGTCTTACGATTCCCTTATTGAATTTCTGTCTGCCTGCTTGTAGCTCTGCTACAAAAGTATTAAAGAACTGGCTTTCAGTGAGTTTCGAAAGGCGAACGAAAGTAGCTTGCACCTGGTAGACAAGCATGTTACCTTGGAGCTTTTTTTCCCCTGAAGTGGGTAGACATCATTTTGGGGTTGAATTGTTGGTAAATGTCAATCAGACATGAGTTGTTGGTGTTAGTGTTTTGGTGTGCTGAATTGTTACCAATATTTTTTATATAGGTTTTTTCTGTCCCAAATTGAGTGTTGGAAGTCTCTCATTAGGATTTTCACATCATTTTGGTGTATTTTGCTCACGGTTTTTTCGAGGGTGTTACACAATTTTTGACATTTTCGGGGTTTTTCTTATTTTCGATGTTGGTGGGGGCATGTGCACTGATGAGTGTATATTTTTTGTTGGGACTCTGAATGCGCATAGTTGTAAGTCGATTGTTGATGGGTGTGATTTCTTTGACAGGGGTTATGATGGATCTGTGTATGAGAAATTTCATGCCGAAGATTGGTGTGCCTTTTGCTACCTTTTGTTAAGTTTTGCTCTTGAAGATGCAATAGCTTCCGTAATGCAAGGTTTCATTATCACTGAGTCATGTTTCTTGACGGGTGGTAAAGTTGAATTTACTTGCACAGTTCATGTTTCTTGGGTTTCACTGGTTTGGCCTAGATGATACCCGGACAGGATAGGACCAGAGGTTGTTGAAGCCCTTGGGACCAAATATTTTCAGCCGAGCTCATTGAGCTAACAGATGGTGACCAGAGTACCGGTGATTTTCAGTCAGATGTGCCTTGATTTTGGGTTCAAAAGGTTGAATAGCCATTGAGGATTGTGTTAGTATTTGATTTCCTCGGTACTACCCGTATCTGGGAGGCTTCTCCTATCCGCCACCTGAGGAGGTGCCCGATGGAGCATCTAACAACCTCAAATCGGATTATTATTATTTCATCAGCAATTCCGATGTGGTGTATCTTCCCACCACTGAAATACATATTTATTGTTCCATTAAATATGCATCACACAAATATAGGTTATAATTATGTTACACTGTTGCTAGTAGAGATATTCCTCACTTTTTCTTTGACAGTTGCTACTTGTTATGCCATCAAAGGAATTTATGTGCGCAGAATTGTTGCAATACAATTCAAATTATCCGATTTCTGTAACTTCAGTCCAATACCAGATCATTCTAATCGGATTCAGCCAGTCAGTCTTAATGTGGATTTCCGACTACGACTCTCATCATATTACAGACTCGGTTAAACCACATTCCTAATCGGACTGTTGAATCTAGATCACTTATCTACGAAGGGCATGAATTCTTAAACACTATGGAAAATAGTAATACAGTGTCCCTATTATGAATACATTATTTAAATATAGATATATGGAGTAACGAGATAATGATTTATTTACAGCACCACAGCCACACCCTTCAGAGCAAAGTGGTGCAAGATTGGTTTCACGGCCAAGAGAGGATAACACTGTTGCCGTTCGTTCCACCATCACCAGACCTCAAACCGATAGAGAATATCTGGGCAGAGGTAACGAGGTCATTGCCATGTGACCTACAAATGCAAGTGACCTTTGAACGAATATGGAAAACGTATGGTGGCAAAAAAACCATCACGCTACACTACCAAGGACCACAGAGGAATCAATGTCCTGACGCCTTCAATAAATCTTACGAAATGATGTCGGATGGATTGGTAACTAAAATTATACTCGTCCAACAAAACCCATGTGGACAGTTATCTGATAATTAGTCAGGCTTTGCTTTGTCGCTGCTCTCAAGCATATTAAGTCAATTTACTTTCAGTCTCCTCCTCACAATTCTTGCAATGCAAGGTAACTGAAAAATGTCATCCACTTGACGCCAACTGAGGAATTAATCGGTGCATGTGTTGTTCAACAGACAGCAGTCATCACTCTCACTAGAAATCAATGACTCTCTCTCTCTCTCTCTCTCTCTCTCTCTCTGTCTCTGTGTGTGTGTGTGTGTGTGTGTGTGTGTGTGTGTGTGTGTGTGTGTGTGTGTTCGTGCACACTCTGAATCAATATAATTAACATTAGAGAGACAAGCAACAATAAATATTGCATCAAATATAAGTGTAAAGTATTTTAATGCGATGGAAAGTTACAAACTGAATTTCTACCCAACCCATGTCCTGCATATTACGTTAAGTACAGGGCTATTACAAATTATTGAAGTGATTTCATAAATTCACTGTAACTCCATTCATTGACATATGGTCACGACACACTACAGATACGTAGAAAAACTCATAAAGTTTTGTTCGGCTGAAGCCGCACTTCAGGTTTCTGCCGCCAGAGCGCTCGAGAGCGCAGTGAGACAAAATGGCGACAGGAGCCGAGAAAGCGTATGTCGTGCTTGAAATGCACTCACATCAGTCAGTCATAACAGTGCAACGACACTTCATGACGAAGTTCAACAAAGATCCACCAACTGCTAACTCCATTCGGCGATGGTATGCGCAGTTTAAAGCTTCTGGATGCCTCTGTAAGGGGAAATCAACAGGTCGGCCTGCAGTGATCGAAGAAACGGTTGAACGCGTGCGGGCAAGTTTCACGCGTAGCCCGCGGAAGTCGACGAATAAAGCAAGCAGCGAGCTAAACGTACCACAGCCGACGGTTTGGAAAATCTTATGGAAAAGGCTAAAGCAGAAGCCTTATCGTTTACAATTGCTACAAGCCCTGACACCCGATGACAAAGTCAAACGCTTTGAATTTTCGGCGCGGTTGCAACAGCTCATGGAAGAGGATGCGTTCAGTGCGAAACTTGTTTTCAGTATTGAAGCAACATTTTTTCTTAATGGTGAAGTGAACAGACACACTGTGCGAATCTGGGCGGTAGAGAATCCTCACGCATTCGTGCAGCAAATTCGCAATTCACCAAAAGTTAACGTGTTTTGTCCAATCTCACGGTTTAAAGTTTACGGCCCCTTTTTCTTCTGCGAAAAAAAACGTTACAGGACACGTGTATCTGGACATGCTGGAAAATTGGCTCATGCCACAACTGGAGACCGACAGCACCGACTTCATCTTTCAACAGGATGGTGCTCCACTGCACTTCCATCATGATGTTCGGCATTTCCTAAACAGGAGATTGGAAAACCGATGGATAGGTCGTGGTGGAGATCATGATCAGCAATTCATGTCATGGCCTCCACGCTCTCCCGACTTAACCCCATGCGATTTCTTTCTGTGGGGTTATGTGAAAGATTCCGTGTTTAAACCTCCTCTACCAAGAAACGTGCCAGAACTGCGAGCTCACATCAACGATGCTTTCGAACTCATTGATGGGGACATGCTGCGCCAAGTGTGGGAGGAACTTGATTATCGGCTTGATGTCTGCCGAATCACTAAAGGAGCACATATCGAACATTTGTGAATGCCTAAAAAAACTTTTTGAGTTTTTGTATGTGTGTGCAAAGCATTGCGAAAATATCTCAAATAATAAAGTTATTGTAGAGGTGTGAAATCGCTTCGATCATTTGTAATAACCCTGTAAGTAAGATGTATGAACTCCCAACTCCCTAATATCAATAGCAGAGACAGTGCGCTCTTGTTGTCGTGGCTCGTGACAAGTGCAGCAATTAGCAGTGTCCAATGCCGCCATGATTTGTTTATGTTGGCTGAGTATGGACACTGCAGTAGACGCTTCGCCATGAACAGAAAGAAATCACCTTGGCTCTGACTGCAGTGAGTGAACGTCAGTGCCTGCATTTTCTTATAGTAACCAATGTGAGACTCTACTCACAAGTGCCATGGAGCAATTGGAACAGGTATCATGTCATTAGTCATCAGAATATTAACTAGTGATGAAATGTCCTCTCTATTTGAATCCCAAGAAAACAGGAACCTTCTCACAAAGCAGTGTGAGGTGATATCAAAATTTATCCAACACACAAAAATTAACTGCAGAGCTTTCATGCATGCAGTAGTAGCACACAAGGAAATATTATGTCTCGGAAGTGTATATTTCATTTTCTCCTCTCATATCAACGCCATTGTTTTAGTATGAAGTGAGAAAATAAACACAAAAAACTAAAGTTTCTGAGAAGCATGTAAGTCATTTCCTCTTCTCATATTAAGTCACTTCCTCTTCTCATATAGCTTTTGTTTTAGTATTTAGTATTAAGGGAAAAAAAATAAACTGTCTAGGGTTCTGGAGCATACTATGACAAATTCTTACCGCAGGCCCTATTGGAAACGCAAAAAGCAGGGAGCTCTCCATTCTTTTGTCCTACAGTCTGTTTCCTTTCATGCATTACTACAGCTTGCAGATTCTTATTTAAGGCATTAAGTTCTTCAGCAGAATGAGCCTTATGTTATTGTGCTAATTACGGTATGGAAAAAATGCAACAAAGATGAGTTCCCCTAGAGCAGTGAAGATATTTGCACATGTCTGTATACAACAATGACTGCCAGCTGCCACAACACTTTACAGAATTCATGTTGCAGGCAACACTTCAAACTTCATTCAGTAAGTCGTCAGGAGACGGATGGAAACGTCAAATTACTATCACTTTCTGAGTCACGTTCAATCCAAAATGAGGTGTTACTAAGGAAGTTGAGTGTTCTAGCAATTATTACACTTTGATAATTCCCATATGAGTATTCCGATAGTCAAAAGAACCTGTTAGCATGAAGCCTTCGGGAACTACGTTAATATGAAACTGCAAGAACTCTAGACAATTCGTGGATTCTTCCCTTCACTGGGTAATCTCTTACTGTTATTTAGAATTCTCTCTGTCCTAGTCGTAATGCAAATGGAATTTAAGTTTCATGAGGCGCTTTCTGCTATTCTTGACAACCATCAGCAACTTGTAATTACTGCGAGTAACAACTGTGTGATGATAATGGTAGAGGCTGTCAGTGGATGTGTGCTGTTATGTTGACAAACTGCTTACAGTAACATTAATGGTGGTGCACAAAATCTCGCACTGACTACCTACGTAAGTAAAGATAGGGTGGTGGCATAGTTGCTTCTCTTTATATGGCACCAGCTTGAGTAATCTGATTTAATGAACATAGTACTCCATTCGCGAGCTGCTAATGATACAGTATTACTACAGAGATCATCGTGAGGGGTATTACATTAATTCTGCAGTGAATTGCTTGACAAATATTACCGTCAGCTATGCAGCTGAAATGACTCACTACACAGGTACTCTTGGTTAAGTGATCAGCTCGCTGCAATCCTGCTTCTACTGTTCATAAGTACTTGTATACTGACCATTCGTTATTTGACTAAATATGCGCTACAGTCTGATTCGCATGTATATGACATGGGTTAGCACAATCACAAAACAATGACTACGGAATGGATGCCGTTGAAGTCCAATTAAATTGATGGGAAGACAAATGTTTGCAAATCACTTGTATTACCTCAAAAAACAATTTCATCTTAAATATTGAAGGACAGACATCCACACTGTCACAGGGCGTTGAAATACAGCAACGACAGCAGATGAAAATTTTTGATGGAGCGCTTTGCTGCATACCACATACGGCTAACACTCGTGGGACACACAAGTTCTGCAGCATCAATGAGACACCCTTTCACAAACTCCCCTTCAGAAAAGGGTTTCCCAGATTGTGCAATTCTTAATGCAATTTTAAAACTTGCTTGCAGTGAAGATTTAGTGTGGTTGTCATTCTGGAAAATTGAAAACAGTACATTGTACAGCAAACAGTAAAATAGACATAAATGTAACACAAGAAACTAAGAGTTCAAAAAGTATCAGTTACTTTGACGTACAGTAAAATCGAGTTGATGCGTCTCATCCATTTTCTTAAGGACATTTAATTTTGCTTGCCGTTCTTCACTGTTGAGTACACTACACTCGTCTTTGTGATATGTATTGTAGCATCTTTCAATTGAAAACTTACGCTGGCCACCTATTATTTGGCGGCACAGCAAACACTGAGTTATCGCCAACGGCTACAAAAAGGATTGCAGTTCCCAGTCGTTTTTAAACGACTGAGAACATAGATCTCTCGTCCTTTGCTTTTTCACAGTACCTGTCATTTCTCAGTACTTCTCTGTTAAGGTTATGGTCACCAGGGGTAAACGAGACAGGGTATGTTGCGCTCTTGCTTGTAACACACAAACAGGGAAGTGGAGCCGCCGCCGTTCATTTAGGAAGCACGTCTAATAACAGATGTCGCTGTCGCACATGTGGGGCACTTCCACACGTCTGTACACTGTGGAGCGTTTGGCCAGCCCTGACATACACGGTAATCCCCCCCGTCAATTATTCCACTTGCTCGCAGCCACACTGAATTCCCACGAGGGTTCGGACGATGATGTGCGTCTAGCTTTCGATGGTCCTTCGAGACCTGAATAATTATACAGGATGTATCAGGAGGAATAGTAAATATTGTCTGGCATGGGGTCGGTCGCTTGACGGTGTGTGTTCGGTGTGGCCCTGTCCGTCACCGACGCACTGTAAGGCATGGAGGCTCGCATTAGGAGGTATCACTTTTAGTCGGGCGTGATTTCGGTCGGGGCGGTCTGCGTCTGACGCAATTGCCCTGGCCGCCAAGGTCTCCAACTCAGCCCCGCTCAAGTATGTCATCAGCATCATGGTGGATACCAGTGACACCTTCGACAACCTGTGGTGGCCCTCACTCTGCTCCTGCTTGCGGGAGAAGAACTGTCCAGGGCTCCTATATGGCTGTCTTAGGAGCTATTGTGCAGATACGGAGGTCTGGCTATTGGCCCCTAGTGGCAAAGTCAGTAAGACAGTAACCAAAGGATGTCCGCAGGGCTCTGTCCTAGGATCTCTCTTTTGGTCATCAACATGGAGCCGCTACTGGAAGATCTGAAGAGTAGTGATGATGCGCTAGAGGTCATAGCATACGCAGACGACCTCCTCCTGCTGGTCGGCGGCCGCAGCCGCGGGGACCTAGAGCGCAAAATAGAGAGGCCATAACTATACTGACAACATGGTGCCACAAGACTAAAATGGCTACCGCGCCTAGTAAATCAACATAACTCTTACTTAAAGGCCAACTTGTCAGAAATCCCACAGTGAGAATCAATGGCTCACCAGCTCATCGGCACTGTGAGGCCCAATATGTAGGTGTAGTCATCAACGAGAGGTGGAACTTCACATCGCATATTGATACCGTATCTCAAAGATCTTTAGTACTGCTAAATAACCTCATTGGGATAGGCCACAAACGCTTCTCCAGCATGACTGCGCTCCTGCACATTCTAGTCATCAGGTGACACGTCATCCACACCTAACTTTTCTCGGAAAATGGATCAATAGATACGAGCACTTTCCTTGGCCTCCAAGGTCGGCGGACCTCATCTGTTTTGATGTTTGCCTGCGAGGATGGTTGAAGGGCAAAGTCTACAAAGAAAAAGTAAACTCAAGAGCTGATTTGATCATTCGGATCATGAATAGTGCAGCCCTCATAAAAGAACGCAAAGATGACATCAGAAGAGCTACACGTGTTGTTATCAAGAAAAGTCAAAAGTGCATTGAAGTTGGTCAGGGAATTTTTGAAAATCAACTTTGAACGTCCTCATTTGCCTTTGCTTTGAGTTTGTTAGGGTTACGTACTAACAGTTGTACCTCCGTACTCAATAAAAAGCGGGCAAACATATATGCAATTATTTTATGCAATTCTTCTATACTTCCACCTGCTAAACTATCTACTATACCTCCTGAAACACTCTGAATATGCAGATATGTGCGGTGTCTGTTCTTTCGGACATGTCTGAAAGAAAAGACACCACGAATCCGGGTTAGAACCTGGCCAGGCACAAATTTTCATCCACCGCCATAATTGTATTTTAACGCCCTGTGACAGCGTGGACATACTTTGATATTTAATTGATTAACAAGTCTGTCTATTACGATTCGTGTAAGTGCTATTCGGAAAATGTTTGGCAACTCAGTGATAGTGACGCACTGGAGCTGCATTAACCTGACGTTCTGGAGCTGCGTTAATCAACTCATTTCACTACGTATAGTTGAAATTTTCTGAACAATTCCTGTTTAATACATGAGAGCAACAATGTCTCTCATCGTTTACTTTGTTGGAAACTTGCTTCTTTCTGCCCTAGCCTATACTACCGCAATGAGTGAAAGCTCACATTCTTGTTGCCTCACTGGATGTGCTACTGCAACTGTAGCCAAAGTTTCAAATCCCGCTGGGAAAGCATGTTTCAAGTCAAATGGTTTTGCTCCTCCTCTATTGTCACTGAAACCGATCACAGATAAATTAAGTATAAGAATCCTACGAAACCCTTGAGTTCATATCGCAGTGCTGTGCAGATGAAAAAAGTAGTTTTTCACAATTATCAGATAACATGGAGTTTGTCAGATTCCAGTAATTATGACTGCATTATTAATTGTTGGTTCACAAGCGCGCTTTCATGTTGCTTACTGTAACTGTTTTTTCATGTCGCTTATTGTAACTGTTTTTTTAATCTTAGAGCTAGGAGTATAGAAACATCTGATTTTCGCCATATGGAATACTCGAATTCACCGTAAGTCTTAACATTTCATGCAACGGCAGAATAACCGTCAGAAAAGCTGACAACAAGAAGCCAGGTAACACCTGTCTTCTGGCGGGTGTGCCAATGACTGGGATCTCAATAACAATATTGTATAGCAAAGATACGTTGCCAGCTCAACCACTGGAGAAGCTCCAAAATTGTGAGTCGCGTCTGGTGAATACACTTTCAAAGTTTCGGTCCGATTAAGACAGTAAAACACAAACAATTGTCACATTTATTAATTTATGACTTTCCGTTTGCCCTCAGTGCATCGATGTATTTACAAGTAATTACTCTATAGCCCCTGAACCTAGTTACAGAAATGCGAAAAAGACTCATTGAAACATAAAGAGGATATTCCGGCCCTTGCCACCCACAATTCTGAGATGAAGCTATAGTCACTTCGGAAGTCACTCACAGAACACATCCTGGCAGTATAGCTGAAACTTTGCAACAATGCAGAATATATTTGGCAACTCTGTGACCAACGAGTTACTTCCTCGACGGCACAGAACGATCGTGCTAAATTCACTTGGTATTATCGTGTTATTTCAACTGAATAATGTGAGTGATTTTGTCTTGAGATGTGATGTAAGGATATCAGTTAATGCTCTTGAGTCCTCGAAAGTCGTTCCACATGAGAAATAAAACTAATCTCATCTCTTATGTTGTAGATTTCCCGACTATGTTATAGTTCTGGATGGAGATTTTAATTTGCTGGATATAGACTGGGAGACTCAAACGTTTATAATGGGTGGCAGGGACAAAGAATCCAGTGAATTTTTTTTAAGTGCATTATCTGAAAACTACCTCGAGCAGTTAAATAGAGAACCGACTCGTGGCGATAACATATTAGACCTTCTGGTGACAAACAGACCCCAACTATTTGAAACAGTTAATGCAGAACAGGGAATCAGCGATCATACAGCGGTTACTGCATCGATGATTTCAGCCGTAAATAGAAATATTAAAAAAAGGTAAGAAGATTTTTCTGTTTAGCAAAAGTGACAAAAAGCAGATTTCAGAGTACTTGACGGCTCAACACAAAAGTGTTGTCTCAAGAAGAGGTACTGTTGAGGATCAGTTAACAAAGTTCAACACCATGGTACAATATGCATTAGATAAGTATGTGGCAAACAAGATCGTAAGAGATGGAAAGGAGCCATCGTGGTACAACAACAGTGTTAGAAAACTGCTACGGAATCAAAGGGAACTTCACAGCAAACATAAACACATCCAAAGCCTTGCAGACAAACAAAAATTACGTGTAGCGAAATGTAGTGTGAGGAGGGCTATGCGAGAGGCATTCAATGAATTCGAAAGTAAAGTTCTATGTACTGACTTGGAAGAAAATCCTAAGAAATTTTGGTCTTATGTCAAAGCAGTATGTGGACCAAAACAAAATGTCCAGACACTCTGTGACCAAAATGGTACTGAAACAGAGGATGACAGACTAAAGGCCGAAATACTAAATGTCTTTCTCCAAAGCTGCTTCACAGAGGAAGACTGCACTGTAGTTCCTTCTCTAATGTCACACAGATGACAAAATGGTAGATATTGAAATAGATGACAGAGGGATAGAGAAACAATTAAAATCACTCAAAAGAGGAAAGGCCGCTGGACCTGATGGGAAACCAGTTCGATTTTACACAGCGGTGTACCGTAGGTCTGTAGAAGAGCATAGCGTTCCAAATGATTGGAAAAGGGCACAGGTCATCCCCGTTTTCAAGAAGGGACGTTCAACAGACATGCAGAACTATAGACCTATATCTCTAACGTCGATCACTTGTACAATTTTGGAACACATATTATGTTCGAGTATAATGACTTTTCTGGAGACCAGAAATCTACTCTGTAGGAATCAGCAAGGGTTTCGAAAAAGATGATCATGTGAAACCCAGCTCGCGCTATTCGTCCACGAAACTCAGAGGGCCATAGGCATGAGTTCCCAGGTAGATGCCATGTTTCTTGACTTCCGCAAGGCGTTTGATACAGTTCCCCACACCCGTTTAATGAACAAAGTACGAGCATATGGACTATCAGACCAATTGTGTGATTGGATTGAAGAGTTCCTAGATAACAGAACAAAGCATGTCATTCTCAATGGAGAGAAGTCTTCTGAAGTAAGAGTGATTTCAGGTGTGCCGCAGAGGAGTGTCGTAGGACCTTTGCTATTCACAATATACATAAATGACCTTGTGGATAATATCGGAAGGTCACTGAGGCTTTTTGCGGATGATGCTGTAGTATATCGAGAGGTTGTAACAATGGAAAATTGCACTGAAATGGAGAAGATCTGCAACGAATTGACGCATGGTGCAGGGAATAGCAATTGAATCTCAATGTAGACAAGTGTAATGTGCTGTGAATACATAGAAAGAAAGATCGTTTATCATTTAGCTACAATATAGCAGGTCAGCAACTGGAAGCAGTTAATTCCATAAACTATCTGGGAGCGCATTAGGAGTGATTTAAAATGGAATGATCATATAAAGTTGATCGTCGGTAAAGCAGACGCCAGACTGAGATTCATTGGAAGAATTCTAAAGAAATGCAATCCGAAAACAAGGGAAGTAGGTTACAGTACACTTGTTCGCCCACTGCTTGAACACTGCTCACCAGTGTGGGATCCGTACCAGATAGGGTTGATAGAAGAGGTAGAGAAGATCCAACGGAGAGCTGCGCACTTCATTACAGAATCATTTAGCAATCGCGAAAGCGTTAGAAAGATAAGAGATAAACTCCAGTGGAAAACTCTGCAGGAGAGAAGCTCAGTACGAGCTTTTGTTGAAGTTTCAAGAACATACCTTCACCGAGGAGTCAAGCAGTATATTGCTCCTTACGTATTTCTCACGAAGAGACCATGAGGATAAAATCAGAGAGATTAGAGCCCACACAGAGGCATACTGACAATCTTTCTTTCCACGAACAATCCGAGACTGGAATAGAAGGGAGAACCGATAGAGGTACTGAAAGTACCCTCCGCCACACACCGTCAGGTGGCTTGCGGAGTATGGGTGTACAAGTAGAATTATTTGTCAAAGCAACTGCTGGGTCAATAAGTATGAAACAAACACAGCTCCGAGTAATAAAAAAAAAACTGAGTCAAGGAATGAACGATCAACTTGAACGAATGTCTGGATGTCTTGTGACATCCACCCAGACCAAACGCAACGAACTATACCAAACAAAGAGAGAGAGAGAGAGAGAGAGAGAGAGAGAGAGAGAGAGAGAGAGAGAGAGAGAGAGAGGTAACATGCTTGTCTACCAGGTGCAAGCTTCTTTCGATCATCTTTCGAGACTCACTGAAAGCCAGTTTTTTAATTCTTTTGTAGCAGAGCTACAAGCAGCCAGACAGTAACTCAATAAGAGAATCGTAAGACATCGCTCGAAGCAAAATTCGTCTTGCTACTTTCAGTACCCTCTAGTGTCAGAGTGAAAAACCTCATGGTACTGCAGAATTCATCATGCCACTTCTGTTTCCTGCCGACACATTATTTGTTTTTATGAATACATAATTTTATCTATGGACTGCCACATTTTCATAATACTTGAATTTGACACAGGACATGAAGTAAATACAGACCTTTTCAAAGTCAAAAGTCGGTAATATACTACTAATTCGTGTTAAAATATGCACAATCAGCTTACAGACACTTAATGCTTTATTAAGATAGACTGCCGTCGTGATGTTTCTGTAGTAAGTTGAATTTAATTTCTATTAATACAGCGAATATTTTAATTGCTTTTTCTATTAGGTTATTGAACACAACAGTAATCATCAAAGAGAAATTAATCAGCAACAGTATATTCTTTCACGATATCTAAAACAATCTGATAACGCTAAATTAATTTATAAATTCTACGGTTGATCGATGAAAAATGGCAAACGTAAAATTTTACGAGTATACGATCATGTAGTTTTGTCAGTTGATTTTCTTAAACTGTAAGCGAAAGGTGTCTCAATTGTTGGCAACAAACTTCACCTGTGATGGACAGACCATTGGGGAAGTATTTGTAGTGTAAAACACACTTTTGGTGCTATCAGATTGCAAATATTATGTTCACACTGCTCGTTTCTCGAGCTTACATTTTTTGGTGGGTTTTCTCAAGCTTATGTTTTTTGGTGGGGCTCAGCCTTTCATTTCTTCTTACGAAGTTAACGATAAAGGCATCACAACTCGTCACCAGTAACAATATTTCATAGGAATGCTCAATGAGTGACCCGATGACGTTCAAGCAAACTGCAATAATAGTCACTCCATTGATTATTGTTGTTTTGAATTAGAGCATGCAGTACTTCTACACCAGACTTCAGAACCTTGCCTGTTGAATGCAAATGTCGCATGATGGTTAAATGGTAATCCATCACTTATATCAGTAGTCGAGATTCCTTAATGTGGAAAATCATTCATGCCAGAACAATCTTTGTTGAAACAAGAATATTTTTTTCTGGCGTATTTTTGCCAAAAGCACTCGCTCCACACACATTTCAAATCTTTCAAGCTACCACCTCTGCGTTAACCCCTCTGTTATACAAAAGTAAATACTGCGTTGAAATTGTTACACCTTTTTCCACTTGCGACTCAATTGTAAAACGCTTAACCCCTAGTTCATGATTTTCAGGTATGCAAAATCCAATGCTTAACTGCAAGAAGATGACTAGAATTTCAAATTAAAAAATACATACACTGACAGCGTTGCGCTGCATTCAAATGGTCGGTGCCCGATTTCAAGCAGTGGGTGGCATCTAACCAGTGGCCGGTAAACGCTTCAAGCGCGAGCAAACGCTGGAGCGTAAGCTGTTCTGATCGCGACGCAGCCAGGAGCTGTCATGCGGAGTTGTTTCTGGAATTATTTGTTATTACTGGTGCGTAGAATGAGAAGCAAATTATCTTTCATGTTCAAACAGACTCGTAACTTTAGATGAGCATCGAAATGTGCTTTAAAAAAAAACGGTTGGATGCGAACATGCGACTACAAGTTTAGAATGCATGATGATTACCAACAGACCACGGGCTCATACAACCCAAGTACATCTACATCCATACTCCGCAAGCCACCTGACGGTGTGTGGCGGGGGAGGGGGGGGGGTTACCTTGAGTACCTCTATCGGTCCTCCCTTCTATTCCAGTCTCGTATTGTTCGTAAAAAGAAGGATTGTCGGTATGCATCTGTGTGGGCTCTAATCTCTCTGATTTTATCCTCATGGTCTCTTCGCGAGATATACGTAGGAGGGAGCAATATACTGCTTGACTCTTCGGTGAAGGTATGTTCTCGAAACTTTTACAAAAGCCCGTACCTAGCTACTGAGCGTCTCTCCTGCAGAGTCTTCCTCTGGAGTTTATCTATCATCTCCGTAACGCTTTCGCGATTACAAAATGATCCTGTAATGAAGCGTGCTGCTCTCCGTTGGATCTTCTCTATCTCTTCTATCAATTCAAGCAGTGGGCGAACGAGCGTACTGTAACCTACTTCCTTTGTTTTCGGATTACATTTCCTTAGGATTCTTCCAATGAATCTCAGTGTGGCATCTGCTTTACCGACGATAAACTTTATATGATCATTCCATTTTAAATCACTCTTAATGCGTACTCCCAGATAATTGATGGAATTAACTGCTTCCAGTTGCTGACCTGCTATTTTGTAGCTAAATAAGAGATCTATCTTTCTATGTATTCGCAGCACATTACACTTGTCTACATTGAGATTCAATTGCCATTCCCTGCAGATCATCCTGCATTTCAGTACAATTTTCCATTGTTACAACCTCTCGATACACCACAGCATCATCTGCAAAAACCCTCAGTGAACTTCCGATGTCATCCACAATGTCATTTATGTATATTGTGAATAGCAACGGTCCTACGACACTCCCCTGCGGCACACCTGAAATCACTCTTACTTCGGAACACTTCTCTCCATTGAGAATGACATGCTTCGTTCTGTTATCTAGGAACTCTTCAATCCAATCACACAATTGGTCTGATAGTCCATATGCTCGTACTTTGTTCATTAAACGATTGTGGGGAACTGTATCGAACGCCTTGCAGAAGTCAAGAAACACGGCATCTACCTGTGATCCAGTGTCTATGGCCCTCTGAATCTCGTGGACGAATAGCGCGAGCTAGGTTTCACACGACCGTCTTTTACGAAACCCATGCTGATTCCTACAGAGTAGATTTCTAGTCGCCAGAAAAGTCATTATACTTGAACATAATACGTCTTCCAAAATTCTACAACTGATCGACAATAGAGATATAGGTCTATAGTTCTGCACATCTGTTCGACGTCCCTTCTTGAAAACGGGAATGACCTGAGCCCTTTTCCAATCATTTGGAACGCTACGCTCTTCTACAGACCTAGTTCCTTCGCGTACTCTGTGTAAAATCGAACTGGTATCCCATCAGGTCCAGCGGCCTTTCCTCTTTTGAGTGATTTTAATTGGTTCTCTATCCCTCTGTCGTCTATTTCGATATCTACCATTTTGTCATCTGTGCGACAATCTAGAGAAGGAACTACAGTGTAGTCTTCCTATGTGAAACAGCTTTGGAAGAAGACAATTAGTATTTCGGCCTTTAGTCTGTCATCCTCTGTTTCAGTACCATTTTGGCCACAGAGTGTCTGGACATTTTGTTTTGATCCACCTACCGCTTTGACATAAGACCAAAATTTCTTAGGATTTTCTGTCAAGTCAGTACATAGAACTTTACTCATCTAACACACATTGTACGATGGTTTTGAACTTTGTCCACTGATCCTCAACACTATCTGTACTTGAGACAAAACTTGAGCCATCAGGTACTCTGAAATCTGCTTTTTGTCACTTTTGCTAAACAGAAAAATCTTCCTACCTTTTTTAATATTTCTATTTACGGCTGAAATCATCGATGCAGTAACCACTTTATGATCGCTGATTCCCTGTTCTGCGTTAACTGTTTCAAATAGTTCGGGTCTGTTTGTCACCAGAAGGTCTAATATGTTATCGCCACGAGTTGGTTCTCTGTTTAACTGCTCAAGGTAGTTTTCAGATAAAGCACTTAAAAAAATTTCACTGGATTCTTTGTCCCTGCCACCCGTTATGAACGTTTAAGTCTCCCAGTCTATATCTGGCAAATTAAAATCTCCACCCATAACTGTAACATGGTGGGGAAATCTACTCGAAATATTTTCCAAATTATCCTTCAGGTGCTCAGCCACAACAGCTGCTGAGTCAGGAGGCCTATAGAGACATCCAATGACCATGTCTGAGCCTGCTTTAACAGTGACCTTCACCCAAATTATTTCACATTTCAGATCTCCGTCAATTTCCTTCGATACTATTGCACTTCTTATCGCTATAAACACGCCTCCCCCTTCACTGTCCAGCCTGTCTCTGCAGTATACATTCCAATCTGAGTTTAGGATTTCATTACTGTTTACGTCTGGTTTCAGCCAACTTTCTGTCCCTAGTACTATACGGGCGTTGTGACCGTTTATTAATGAGAGCAGTTCTGGGACCTTTTTCTATAGACGTCCCTGCAGTTTACTATTAGCACATTAATATTGTTATTCCCTGTTGGATTTTGCCTACTCCTACCTTGCTGCGTCTCAGGAGGCGTCTTGACAGGCCTAGGGAGGGAATTCTCTAACCTAAAAAACCCCCATGTGCACTCCACACGTACTCCGCTACCCTTGTAGCCGCTTCCGGCGTGTAGTGCACGCCAGACCTATTCAGGGGGACCCTACATTTCTCCTCCCCGATAGCAGAGGTCGAGAAATTTGCACCCCAGATCTCCGCAGAATCGTCTGAGCCTCTGGTTTAAGCCTTCCACTTGGCTCCAAACCAGAGGACCGCGATCGGTTCTGGGAACGATACTACAAATAGTTAGCTCTGATTCCACCCCGCCAGCAAGGTTTTCCACCTTCACCAACTCCGCCAACCGCCTGTACCAACTGAGGATGACCTCTGAACCCAAACGGCAGGAGTCATTGGTGCCGAGATGAGCAACAATTTGCAGTCGGGTGCACACAGTGCTCTCTATCGCCGCCGGCAGGGCCTCCTCCACATCTCGGATGAGACCCCCCAGCAAGGAGACAGAGTGAACACTGGCCTTCTTCCCCGACCTTTCCGCTATTTCCCTAAGGGGCTCCATCACCCGCCTAACGTTGGAGCTCCCAATAACTAATAAACCCCTCCCCCGTGTGCCTGCTCGGACCTTGCTGAAGGAGCGGTCACATGTCCTCTCATAGGCAGAGCAGGCGATGCCAACACTTCCTACTCTTACAGAGTTGCCAGATTGTGCAGACTGCCGGACTTAGTGTTGTCAGAGGCGGTTGGTTTTATTGGTAACCTTAAGTGAACGACTCGGACTTAGTCTCTGTAGCGGCTGGCCGGCGGTCAGTTTTTATGTCTAAGACTGTACATAACAGGGAAGCTAAGGTTCCAGAGTTTGAGATTGGTGATTTAGCTATGACCAGGGCCCATGCAATAGGACCAAGAAGGAAATAAAGAAGTTTCTTCCCAGAAATTAGAGACCTTGGGAAGTAGCGGGAAATCTGCATCAAAGACTTCGACAGTAAATGACCCCACGGCTGAAGAAAATAGAGGTCAATACAATACAGACAATATCTACAAATGTAGGTTATTACAAAAAAAAATCTGTAGGAAGGAAGTGAGGAATACACTGGGAATCCGATTGTTGATTAGTGTGGATTTCCTAATCCTGTATGTGTTGAGTGACAGGTTACATGAACTGAAACTGGAGAAACTGAATGTTAGTTGTAAGAGTAGGACAGCACAATTACATAAAGGTAAGAATACTCATTTTAATGTTAAGACACCAAATCAAAGGATTACCTCAAGCTGCTGGTAAAGATACACTGAGACATGCTGGAACAGTGTAGACCTAACAGGTGTAGAAGTATAAAATCGGAATTTCCTTATAGATAGTGAAAGCTGTAAGTGTAGGGTCCGTGAGACTGCATTGGCAGTGCCATCTGCTTCCTGTAACGGCTGACTATGAATGTCAACACCCAGTAAACTAAGTTCCACACATTGGCATCTGTTTCAAACCCATAAACATGTCGAGTTTTGTGCATGTGAACTACAATTTGCAGACAGCATTGATTTTCTGTTATCATTTGAAGAAAACTGCTGCAGAATCGCATCGACTGCTTGTCAAAGCTTTTGGTGAACATACTCTTGGAAAAACACAGTGTTTTGAGTGATTCAAAATTTCAAAAGTGGTGATTTTGATACGAGAAACCACTGAAGTAGTTCAAAGACAACAAACTGCAGGAATTATTGGATAAAGACGATACTCAAATTCAAAACGAACTCGTGGAACAATTGAATGTGAAGCAGGAAGCCATTTATCTTTGGTTAAAAGCTATGCGAAAGGTGCAAAAAGTGGGAAAATTGTTTCCACATGAACTGAATGAAAGACAGCAAGCAATTCGAAAGACTACTTGTAAAATGCTGCTCGTCAGATACAAAAGAAAGTTGTTTCTACACCGAATAGTGACAGGTGATGAAAAATGGATATATTTTGAGAATCATAATCATCGTAAATCATGGGTGAATCCAGGCAGACCACTGACATTTACTGCAAGGCCAAATAGCTTTGGGAAGAAGACAATGCTCTGTGTTTGGTGGGATCAAAGGGTGTCATCTATTATTGTTGTTGTCTTCAGTCCAAAGACTGGTTTGATGCAGCTCTCCGTGCTACTCTATCTTGTGCAAGCTTCTTCATCTCCCAGTACCTGCTGCAACCTACATCCTTCTGAATCTGTTTAGTGTATTCATCTCATGGTCTCCCTCTACAATTTTTACCCTCCAAGCTGCCCTCCAATACTAAATTGGTGATCCCTTGATGCCTCAGAACATGTCCTATCAAGCGATACCTTCTTCTGGTCAAGTTGTGCCACAAATTTCTCTTCTCCCCAATTCTATTCAATACCTCCTCATTAGTTATGTGATCTACCCATCTCCAGCATTCTTCTGTAGCACGACATTTCGAAAGCTTCTATTCTCTTCTTGTCTAAACTATTTTTCATCCACATTTCACTTCCATACATGGCTACACTCCATACAAATACTTTCAGAAACGACTTCCTGACATTTAAATCTATACTCGATGTTAACAACTTTCTCTTCTTCAGAAACGTTTTCCTTGTCATTGCCAGTCTTCATTTTATATCCTCTCTACTTCGACCATCATGAATTATTTTGCTCCCCAAATAGCAAAACTCATTTACTACTTTAAGCGTCTCATTTCCTAATCGATTATGAGCTGCTAAAACCTGGTGAAAACGTCAACAATGATCGCTACCAACAGCAAACGATCGATTGAAATCGAGCATTGTGTGAAAAATGACCAGAATATGGAAAAAGGCAACAATCACACACAGCAGAAGGGATCAGGGAAACAATATAAGCGTTCAGTTGGGAAATACTAGGGCATGCGGCTCAGCCTCCAGACTTGGATCCTTCTGATTATCGTCTATTTGCATCACTGGTACACTATTGCTGAACAACGCTTCAATTCATGTGAAAATGTAGGAAAATCGCTCGCTGACTCGTTCGCTTCAAAAGAAGATTTTTTTTTAATTTTATCCCCCCCCCCCCTTGGTATTCACAGCCTGCTGGAGAAATGTATAAATAGTGATGGAGATTATTTCGAATAAAATACCGCTTAATAATTTCAAACAACAGACGTGTAATTATTGCAACCAAATTCCGGGTTTATACCTCTACACTTCAAATGTCATAAACAACAGATAGGTTAATTTGCGCATGAATTTAATGGACATGAATCACCTAATTTCGATAAATCAATGAACAAAACACACTCTTTAAAAAGATTTACAGTACCAATTAAACATCAACCATAACATCATACGTCACAGAGAATGCTTACACAATATTGCTGCACCTAATTGGGGAACTGCTAAAATGTGCAGCTTGTGGCTACGAATACCGAGCTCGTGCAGATAAGTAATTAATTCTATAATAACTGTCAATTAAGTTAATATTACACCATAAGGAAGTTAATTAGAGTCTATTTCATATTATCTATTTCTCGGGGGGGGGGGGGGGGGGGTGAACGCTAAGGGCTGGTTTCCGCATACATACAAATTTAAGACATTTCTTTACGCATTAACTGAAGAATTTAGCTTGTTTTCATCACACATATATTTAGTAGTGCCGTATCTACTCGGGGAATTAAAGGTTTTAAGTTATATCTTTTATTTCCTTTCAAAACACACAAAGCACATATTACACATACATGATCTTACACTTAATTTTTTGGGTGTACAAGTTTTGACTTTTGATGTTAGTTTAAGTGCATTACATTACTATATTAATAGTACACATACGTATATTAGTGTTACACATAACTTTAGCGACTCTTGTGATCCATAGTTAACAGAATATTACTGTTACTGCCTAGATAAATTTTGTAAAGATATTGTAAACAACCATGAGAAAGATGTGTTTGTGCTGCTGTAGGAAAGTTAGTCTGGGGTTCTGAGCAGCTCTTGTGAAAGATGGTTACATTGGGGTGAATGTAGTGGCATGGGAATCAGGGAAGTAAATGGATCTCTTCCATGGTATTGCAGAGCATGTTCAAGGGATGGAAAAATAGTGGAACAGAAAAGGAATATTGGAGCACTTAAGGCTGAGCTGGATAATGCTAGGGAGGAACTGATGAGGTTAAGGGGAGAGAAGGGTGAAGACAGGTGGGAAATGGTAGCAAGGAACAGGGGCCACAGAAAGATAACAACATCCAACAGTTTCATCGTTGGCACAAAAAACGGATTTGCCTTGCTACCTCAGTCAACTGAGGAAGAGCCTCAAGAAGGTGTAAGTGTAGTCAGTACTCAACAGACATTTACTTGGAAACCAACTGTTTCAAAAACAATAGAAAGTAGGAGGAAAGTTCTGTTATTAGGTAGTAGCCATGGAAGAGGTGTGGGCCAGATCTTGCAGGGAAAAGCAGGTGACAGGTATCAGGTCACAAGTATTTTCAAGTCCAGTGCATGTCTTAGTCAAGTTATAGAGGATGTAGGATCATTGTGCAAGAGTTTTACGAAGCACATTTCTGTTGTGGTAGTGGATGGAGTGGGAAACAGTACTGATAGGGATCAGAGCTACAATATTGAGTGTGACCTGGTAAAAATAACATCTTCAACTAACCATACAAATGTTGGCTTGGTTCCTGCTTTCATGTGGTATGACTGGCCCCAATTGAACAACTCTGTCAGGAGGGTCAATATGGAGCTAGATCAGCTGCTTCAGGTGGTTATTTTGTCAGGCACAGGTTTGGTTCCTGCTGCTGATGGTATTGGTAGGTGGGACTTCACAAGACATGGCCTGCAGCTCAATAGGAAAGGGAAGGGTAAACTGGCTGAGATGATAGTAAAATCTTTAGGGGGGAGGGCACTGAAACTCGTAGTACTACTTTTTCAGGCTAAGATCAGTGTCGAATCATCCAACATTGATTGAAATTAAGCTTAATGAGAAGCTCAGACAGGTAGGTACTAGAGATGTAAAAATATGACAAGATTCTCATAACAGTACAGTGAAAAATAATGTTAGGATGTCACAAGAATCTCATAAAAGCACAGTGAAAAATAATGTTAATAATTGCATCAGAATATCAAGGGATTAAAAAACAAAGTAGATGAGCTTCTTGTTTGTTTAGAAGATTTAGAAACTGAGAGTGGAATAGATGAACTACACCTGTTTGAACATCATATTGTCAGAGATATGGAAATGGTAAATGTAGGTGGATATAAGCTTTCAGCACATATAAGTAGAGGCACTATGGAGAGAGGACGAGTTGCCATACATATTAAAATCTGTCACAGTGTGAAAAATTTGGAAACAAAAAATTTTTTTGTGTAGAGCAACATATAGAAGAATGTGTGTGTGAGCTTAAACCAAGTAATGGCACTTTTATAATTATAGCCATGCACAGGTCCCCCCATAGGAAAATTTTCGATTATTTTTGCAGAACCTGGATTCTTTGTTGTGCTGTCTGTCAGACAGAGGGAAGCAAATTATTGTTTGTGTGGATTTCAGTGTAAAATTTCTGAAAGAATCTACAGAAAGCTTGACCTTGAAATATTACTAGGTTACTTCAATTTGATTTCAGTTATTGATTTTCCTACTCGGGTGGTACAGGAAAGTAGCACTGTATTAAGCAAAGTTATTAAGTTTTTATAGACAAAGATAAATTTAATCAACTAAAAACTTTGCTGTTAAGAGTAGCCTGTCTGATTATGATGCACAGCAATTGCAGTAGATGGCATTGCTCCATACAGTAATGCAAAATAGCCCTCCAAAATAGTGCATTCAATAAACGATTTAGCAACTGAAAATTGTGGGGAAAGCTTGCAACAGTTAAACTGGGATGAGGTGTACTGGGACTCTAATGCTAATTTAAAATTTAATGTATTTCATGATCCTGCCCCCATGAACCATGGACCTTGCCGATGATGGGGAGGCTTGCGTGCCTCAGCGATACAGATGGCCGTACCGTAGGTGCAACCACAACGGAGGGGTATCTGTTGAGAGGCCAGACAAATGTGTGGTTCCTGAAGAGGGGCAGCAGCCTTTTCAGTAGTTGCAGGGGAAACAGTCTGGATGATTGACTGATCTGGCCTTGCAAAACTAACCAAAACGGCCTTGCTGTGCTGGTACTGCGAACGACTGAAAGCAAGGGGAAACTAAAGCCGTAACTTTCCCCAAAGGCATGAAGCTTTACTGGATGGTTAAATGATGATGGCGTCCTCTTGAGTGAAATATTCCAGAGGTAAAATAGTCCCCCATTCGGATCTCCGGGCGGGGACTACTCAGGAGGACATCGTTATCAGGATAAAGAAAACTGGCGTTCTACGGATCAGAGCATGGAATGTCAGATCCCATAATCGGGCAGGTAGGTTAGAAAATTTAAAAAGGGAAATGGATAGGTTAAAGTTAGATATAGTGGGAATTAGTGAAGTTCGGTGGCAGGAGGAACAAGACTTTTGGTCAGGTGAATACAGAGTTATAAATACAAAATCAAATATGGGTAATGCAGGAGTAGCTTTAATAATGAATAAAAAAATAGGAGTGTGGGTAAGCTACCACCAACAGCATAGTAAACGCATTATTGTGGCCAAGATAGACACGAAGCCCATGCCTGCTACAGTAGTACAAGTTTATATGCCAACTAGCTCTGCAGATGCTGAAGAAATTGATGAATGTATGATGAGATAAAAGAAATTATTTAGGTAGTGAAGGGAGACGAAAGTTTAATAGTCATGAGTGACTGGAATTCGAGAGTAGGAAAAGGGAGAGAAGGAAACATAGTGGGTGAATATGGATTGGGGGAGAGAAATGAAAGAGGAAGCCGTCTGGTAGAATTTTGCACAGAGCATAACTTAATCATAGCTAATACTTGGTTCAAGAATCATAAAAGAAGGTTGTATACATGGAAGAATCCTGGAGATACTAGAAGGTATCAGATAGATTATATAATGATAAGACAGAGATCTAGGAACCAGGTTTTAAATTGTAAGACATTTCCAGGGGCAGATGTGGACTCTGACCACAATCTATTGGTTATGAACTGTAGATTAAAACTGAAGAAACTGCAAAAAGGTAGGAAATTAAGGAGATGGGACCTGGATAAACTGAAAGAACCAGAGGTTGTACAGAGTTTCAGGAAGAGCATAAGGGAACAATTGACAGGAATGGGGGAAAGAAATACAGTAGAAGAAGAGTGGGTAGCTCTGGGAGGGATGAAGTAGTGAAGGCAGCAGAGGATCAAGTAGGTAAAAAGACGAGGGCTAGTAGAAATCCTTGGGTAACAGAAGAAATATTGAATTTAATTGATGAAAGGAGAAAATATAAAAATGCAGTAAATGAAGCAGGCAAAAAGGAATACAAACGACTTAAAAATGAGATCGACAGGAAGTGCAAAATGGCTAAGCAGGGATGGCTAGAGGACAAATGTAAGGATGTAGAGGCTTATCTCACTAGGGGTAAGATAGATACTGCCTACAGGAAAATTAAAGAGACCTTTGAAGAAAAGAGAACCACTTGTATGAATATCAAGAGTTCAGGTGAAAAACCAGCTATAAGCAAAGAAGGAAAAGCAGAAAGGTGGAAGGAGTATGTAGAGGGTTTATACAAGGGCGATGTAATTGAGGACAATATTACGGAAATGGAAGTGGACGTAGATGAAGATGAAATGGGAGACATGATACTGCGCGAAGTGTCTGACAGAGCACTGAATGACCTACGTTGAAACAAGGCCCTGGGAGTAGATAACATTCCATTGGAACTACTGACGGCCTTGGGAGAGCCAGTCATGACAAAACTCTACCATCTGGTGAGCAAGATATATGAGACAGGTGAAATACCCTCAGACTTCAAGAAGAATATAATAATTCCAATCCCAAAGAAAGCAGGTGTTGACAGATGTGAAAATTACCGAACTATCAGTTTAATAAGTCACAGCTGCAAAATACTAATGCGAATTCTTTACAGACGAATGAAAAAATTGGTAGAAGCCGACCTCGGTGAGGATCAGTTTGGATTCCGCAGAAATGTTGGAACACGTGAGGCAATACTAACCATACGACTTATCTTAGAAAATAGTTTAAGGAAAGGGAAACCTACGTTTCTAGCATTTGTAGACTTAGAGAAAGCTTTTGACAATGTTGACTGGAATACTCTTTCAAATTCTTCAGGTGGCAGGGGTAAAATACAGGGAGCGAAAGGCTATTTACAATTTTTACAGAAACCAGATGGCAGTTATAAGAGTCGAGGGGCATGAACGGGAAGCAGTGGTTGGGAAAGGAGTGAGACAGGGTTGTAGCCTGTCCCCGATGTTATTCAATCTGTATATTGAGCAAGCAGTAAAGGAAACAAAAGAAAAATTCGGAGTAGGTATTAAAGTCCATGGAGAAGAAATAAAAACATTGAGGTTCGCCGATGTCATTGTAATTCTGTCAGAGACAGCAAAGAACTTGGAAGATCAGTTGAACGGAATGGAAAGTGTCTTGAAAGGAGGATATAAGATGAACATCAACAAAAGCAAAACGAGGCTAATGGAATGTAGTCTAATTAAGTCGGGTGATGCTGAGGGAATTAGATTAGGAAATGAGACACTTAAAGTAGTAAAAGAGTTTTGCTATTTGGCGAGCATAATAACTGATGATGGTCGAAGTAGAAAGGATATAAAATGTAGACTGGCAATGGGAAGGAAAGAGTTTCTGAAGAAGAGAAATTGGTTAACATCGAGTATAGATTTAAATGTCAGGAAGTCGTTTCTGAAAGTATTTGTATGGAGTGTAGCCATGTATGGAAGTGAAACATGGATGATAAATAGTTTGGACAAGAAGAAAATAGAAGCTTTCAAAATGTGGTGCTACAGAAGAATGCTGGAGATTAGATGGGTAGATCACGTAACTAATGAGGAGGTATTGAATAGGATTGGGGAGAAGAGAAGTTTGTGGCACAACTTGACAAGAAGAAGGGACCGGTTGATAGGACATGTTCTGAGGCATCAAGGGATCACAAATTTAGCATTGGAGGGCAGCGCGGAGGGTAAAAATCGTAGAGGGAGACCAAGAGATGATTACACTAAGCAGATTCATAAGGATGTAGGTTGCAGTAAGTACTGGGAGATGATGAAGCTTGCACAGGATAGAGTAGCATGGAGAGCTGCATCAAACCAGTCTCAGGACTGAAGACAACAACAACAACAACAACAACAACAACAACAACATTTCATGATACCTTTGTGGGTATATTTGAAAACAGTTTCTCTAAAAAAATAGTGAAATGTAATTGTAAGAAACCATGTAAACTCCATGACTTACTAAAGGGATAAAAATATCCTGTAAACGGAAAAGGAAAATGTATCTTATAGCTATGAGGAGTAATGATCCCGAAACAGTGAAACATAAAAACTACTGCACTGTATTAAGAAAAGTTATTAAAAAGTTTAGAAGTATGTGCATTATGTCTGAGACTAGCACATCTGATAATAAAATTAAAACATTTTGGAATAATGTTAAAATGAAACAGGGCAACAGAGAGCACAGAAAGACTGTATTTCTATCAAACTCCTTGAAACATTTGTTAACAAGAAGTCAGAAGCAGAAAAAAATTTTTATAATCATTTGCAGAGGAAATAGGTTGCAGCTACTCATTAGAAAATGCGAGGCAGAATATGGAAGAGGCAATACCTATGCAATTTGATAAAATTGAAATTCAACCCTTCTCTCCTACCGAAATTAGGAAAAAAATAGATTCACTCAAAAGTAAAAGCTCACATGGAATTGATGGTATTTCCAACAGAGTACTAAAAGCTTGTTCCCAACAAATAAGTAGGATTCTCAGCCACATATGTAGCAGCTCACTGAAATGGGTTTTTTTTCCAGATAGACTGAAATATGCTATTGTTAAACCATTGCATAAAAAAAGGAGATAGGTCTGATGCTAACAACTACTGCCCAATCTCACTTCTGACAGCTTTGTCCAAAATTCTTGAAAAAGTAATATATTCAACAGTAGCATCACATATTTGTAAAAATCAAGTACAATAAACTCTTGCTAAACTGGCCATTCCTCGCACATATGGGTGTCAGATCATCGGAAATGCCAGACTGTTGAGAGTGTCTAAAATTTAATATAAACACATAGGGATTGTATTGTATCAAATCAAAAGATACATTCATTTTTACACAAAACTTACTCCTTGAGTGTTCACAGGCATACTAGTATTATACGTCATTCACTATGAAACATGTCCCAAAGTTTTAGTTGTCACCATGATGATACGCAATGGTAGTATGCTTTATCACACAATGGCTTTACAGACATTTCATAGGTCCTGCCATGTTTCTGACTGTTGCATAATGTACTCCAGGAAGACGTCTCCAGCTTCAGCACCAGCAGTTCTCTCCTCCTGTGTCCTCTTCTTCATCAGTTTCATCATGACTTTCCTGTGAGCTTATGATTACCTCTTTTCTGCTGAAGTGTGGTCATAAGTAGTTGCTCGTCCAACACTGTTGCCAGCAACAATGGTTTTCTGCAACGAACTTCAATTCAGTATATGCCTAATTTTAAGTTTCTGCTTGAGATCGAGCATAACGTGTTTACCTTTAGAAGCCATGATAATGATGCGTAAGGAAAGCCACAATTTCAAAGTATACAGGAATGCTGAACATTATAATTAACTAACAACGTTGTTGCAGATGAGATTTCATTACTGAAGGCATCATTTCAGGTTGGACGACTTGAAGCTGGATGTGTGCCAGATTACTGAGAGGCCGAACTACCGAGCGTTTGCTTTTCAACAGAAAATGCTATATTTGCTTTCACTGGTCAAATATCAAATGCATTTAATAACTGAACATCGCCAGTTGGGAAATTTTGTGATCTCTCGAAGGCTTTTGATTATGTGAATCATGAAATTCTTCAAGATAAGCTTAAGTATTGTGGTATGAGTGGGACAGGGCACAAATGGTTTAATTCATATTTAACTGGAAGAATGCAGAAGGATTAACAATACAGGTAGTCTGCAAAAATCAGTAGAGTCCTCTAACTCGGGAAGTATCAAGAATGATGTCCCTCAGGGGATCTGTAACTTTGTCTGTCCAAGAATTTCTAGAAGATATTTTGGTGATACATCAGATGATTTTCACTTGAATTTTTTAACAACGTCTGTATAGTCCAGTGCACATTTACAGTACAATCCCAAACCAGAGTACAGTAAGCTAAGCATGGTTATGTGACACTATAGAACATCATTAATAAAATATCATCATTTACAGTAGTTGTCATTTTCCTGATGAGAAACTTGTTTTTGGTAAAATCTTGTACATGTGATTTTCCCAAACGTCTTGTGTCCCTTATTGTTCTTAATATATATTAATGACCTGCCACTCTATATTCACGAAGCTGCAAAGCTAGTGCTTTTTGTTGAATATACAAGTCTAGGTAATCACACCCAACAAACATGAATCAGCTGAGGAAATTGTAAACAATGTCTTTCAGAAAATTATTCAGTGGGTCCCTGCAAATGGACTCCCACTAAATTTTGAGAAAATGCAGTTTATACAATTCTGTAAAGTAAATGGCGTAACACCATTGATAAATATAGACTATGAAAAGAAGTCCGTTGCTAAGGGAGAATATTCCAAATTTCTGGGTGTGCACATTGATGAGAAATTGAATTGGAAGAAACACACCGATGATCTGGTTAGATTCAGCTGCTTACGCTATTATGGTTATTGCAAACTTTGGTGATAAACATGTAAGTAAATTAGCCTACTATGCCTATTTTCATTCACTGGCTTCATATGGCATCATATTTTGGGGCAATTTGTCATTAAGAATTCAACTGCAGAAAAGCGTGAAATCAGAATCTTCTAGGATGAACCCATTACGTTACAGACCCATATGCATACTTACGCCTTGTCAAATATACTGAAAAAAAGTAATAAAATACAGGCTAGTTAAGTTCATAGACTGACACAACAGTCTAAGCTAGGTACAGCATGGTTTTAGGAAACACCGGCCAAGTAAGGCAGCTACTGCTTATTTTCTACTGTTTAGTTCACAGCTGTTAGGTGAAAAAGGAAGTAAGTTTGTGGGTTGTTTCTTGATCTGTCTAAAACTTTTGACTGTGTATGTCACAACAGTGCAGAAATTTCACCATTTTGAGTGCCAGGAAAGTCGGCCAACCTTATAAAACGTTTTGTGAAACAGAGAGAAAAGTGTTTTGAGATAAAATATAAAATGCGTACTACTGTGTCAATACCCACTCTAGTATTAAGTGCAGAGTACCTCAGGGTTCAGCACTTTGACCACTACTTTTCATTCTTTACATAAATGACCTGAATGTCAGCTACAAAAATTTTTCAAGGTATTCAATCGCATTGTCAATACACAAAACACCGACACTTCAGCCACTGCTGCAAATGGTCTTCCTCATGATGTTCCGCTGACAGCGAAACATCTGGGAATTTTACATATAGACAATGTGGTCAAAAACCTTTAAGAATTTTACACAGTGACAACAGCAGCAGAAGTTTATACTTAGACCTAGATGTAGTTGAAGGAGATAAAAAGTCATTATTTATGCTGGTAACACTTCACACACAGTCCTTCAAGACAACTTCAAAGACAATTCCATCTGAATATTGAAAAAGCAAATATTTCCACAGCAATACTATGTTTAAAAATGGAAACAAAACAGCATATTATCAGGTAAATGTCAGCAGAATAGTCCATACAGATAGCTTTAAACTTAGTTTGAAACTCAGCCCTACAAAGGCAAATAGTTATTAATTCCTTGCTCTTGTAATGGGCAGTTATGTGACTTGGGAAAATCGCATATACAAGATTCTCATCAGGAAAATGTGAACTACTGTAAATCAAGATATTTTATTAATGACGTACTATAGTGTCACATAACTTTCACTGCCAGTGAAATGTGATTTCCATGAGTATGTTTTACATCCCTGTCAAAACATCCTGATTACGTTGTCCGTGGCTTTCCCCAACCGCCGGGGCAAACGCCAGCATGGTTTCTTTGAAGTGGCTTCAGTTCTACATCCTTGTGACATATAGGCCCTTACACAACTATAACTTTCTACGCGTTTCTACTTTTCGTGACGTGTATCATAGTGTTGTCAAAAATGATCCACGGATGAATAAATAAAAGTTGTGAAATCCGTGGAAGATACTGCTTTTTGGAGAGATAAATGCATTAAACTTTACTTTGACAGTGTACAAAGTAGTCCTAACTGCGATTTTGTATGGTATATGTAGGTATATGCCATTGCTCTATTCTTTAACTATCGTCGCCAATATACTAATTCCTGAAAGAAATTACATGTTGGCTACCTGGCCACTGTAACTTAAAACTACTTTGCCGATATCAAAACGCAATAGACCAAGTACTATACGTAATTTACCTTTCGGTAAGACCTCGGAGGTTGAAGATAAAGCAGTATGTGTCAATTAGTCTTGCATATAATTCGCCAATTCCTCTACACATCGGTGTATGAACAGGATCATTGTGCTTTATCACATAACTGTTATCTGATAATAAACATAAATGAATTATAGTTTCACAACAGACTAATTTTCATCATTCCAATAATTTGCTATCCACCATATTATTCGGAAAACAACAAAAACGTCTTCCACACCCTGAATTGTTTGAAATCGAAAATGCCGCAGTGTGTTATTTTTCAGGGTAGGCAATACCACAGAACCTAAATTTCTTTTATCAACTGCGAATGTCTCAATAGAAACATTTCCTTTAGGCGCGGGATATTTAACGAACATCCATTTGCTTAACACATATTATATGCCTATATGGATAATGGAAGTAGACGTAGTAAATAGGCTTTGTGATTAAAATTTATGAAGACACCATAGTTTCCTACTAGAAATGTATTTAAAAATACTGAGATATTAACTGAAACGTGCTGCAAAAGTAAATGAAAGACGCACAGCTCGTTCAAGTTGTAGACAGAAAATGGATGGTTATGAAGTGTTGGGATTGATAGGTGAAGGATCATTTGGAAGAGTTTTTAAAGCAAAAATTAGAAATAAAAATGAAGTAGTGGCGTTGAAAGTCATAAGAAAGGTATAAACTTACGATCGAAATTATCAGACACGTCTAAACATGAATATGACATACTACCAAGTCACCTTTCTTTTCCATTTATAAAGCAGCTGTATTTTTACTGTTTTGCAATAGCGGGGTAGACCAGAAAAGGAATTAAGAAGTCTGAGGCAAGAATGTGAGATTCAGCGGCATCTTAACCATCCGAATATAATTCGGATGCTGGATTCGTTTGAAACCGAAGACGAGGTAAAATAAAATGTTACGTTGCAACAGAATATATAAGTTTAAGAGTCTTTCAACTGCAAATGCCCTACTGCTGTAATATAGTTCTCTGAAGAAGTTTGCTTCGGGCGTTACCTAATAAAATTATAAATATATTTGTGTGTAGAAATCATCAAAGATGTGAAGGTGGTGGTCAGCATTTTTAATAGCCTTTGGGCATGCCACTGGTCAGTGAAGATATGAATCTGTAGCTACATTGTTTATAAAATTTGAGAGTTTAACTATATAAATGTAAACTATTTAATATAGTTCTGCGTTTCTTACAAAAAACAGAGCTGCTCCATCCCCCCCCCCCCAAGTCTGTTCCCAGTCAAACTAACAGCAGAGTATCATTTACTTCACTTTCTCGAGTGTCACCAACAGTACAAAAAACGTTAAGAACTTTTGTGTCCTTGTTCTATGTTTATTGTCCTAAGTAACTGGTGTGCATAAGTACCGTATTTTGAGTATGTAAAGACAGGGCAGTAAGTGTTCTATGGCCAGTAAAGTGACTTCAAATGTTAGGTAAACGGTGCAAACTACACTACTGATGCATTTAATCCAGGGTGTGATGGAAAACATATGTAATATGGCACAAGTAAGATATTATTAAGCTTACAAAATTAATTTTTTTTCACTATTTATAACAGCCTTGCTGAGTGTCAATCTCTTTGGATGTTACACAAAAAAGTAATGTCTGGATGAATGTCTGATAATATTAAAGAGCTTTTTAAATCAGCTTGTCCATAAACACATGTCTAGACAATATGCAGAGGACACTGGTTCGATTACCACTACTGCCAGGAAATTTTCCATGGTGGAGGGACTGGAACAGGATGCAGTCAGGCTGAAGATTCTAGACTGAAATTTTGTATATGACTGACTGATTCCATAGTCACAGGTGTGACACTTGAACTCTATAAATGAACTGTACAATAATTTTAAAATGTCCCATATTAAAGATTCCTCTTTCAATATATATCATTTATGAGGAAATTGATTATATTACTAAGTCTGAATATAATTTTTGTAACTGATCGAAACCTATATTAGTAACCAAAAAGCATATGTCACGGGCGTGACAAAATTCAGAAGTACAGTGTGGCACATTGAACGTTACAGGGAAAAATCTGTGAATTGAATGAGTATATGTAAACAAATTAATAACTGTATAATACTGAAAAGTTACTGCAATAGCCATGAAATGTCAGAAAGAAACTTACATTATTTTCAAAGTAATAACATAATTTCGGTTGTCACAGGTGTGACATAATTATATCACAGGTGTGACATGTACAAATTTCTCTCAATATTTCAGAGAATTAAAGGGTGATAATGGATTCATTACATTTTTTTGCAGTACAAAAAAATCACGTTGCTTAATGAAAGTGGTGTTTGTGTTAAATTAATAAAAAATGCATTTCTGTATTAGAGACTAACAGACAGCTCTTCTTGAACTGAAACACTCTCTTAGCTCAGCATAATACACAATATGGAGAATGAAGCATTGTCATGTTCAAATAAATAAAGGAACGAATACTCAACTAGCTAACTAAAGAAATACAGAAATACATACTTAAATAGTTTCACGAAAGTAATTAAAAACTCGATTTCCTTTCATTTGAATCGCAGGAGGATTCAAAATCATAACAACATTCTTTTGTAAAGAAATAATTGAAATGTCATTTTCATTAGCACAAAACAGTTTGTTTTCTTTCTCACATAGTTTTAAAAACATAACCTTGATTTCATTGGCCACACATACTAATTGGCAAACAGGAACAAAATTCTGTCCATTTCCCCTCTCACTCTGCAGCTTGATGATCAAAAAGGTTCCAGCTTTAACTTCCTTAGTTGGGTTTATGGTTGCCTGTACTTCATTTTCTGATGTTGGTTATCTTGAACTTAGATTCTTTGGAATCTGAATAAACATCAGAAAATTTCAACTGTTTCTTGGATTTAGGGATCTTGCGAAAGATTTCATATCTTGTCATTTCACTGCCAGATGTTTCCGCAGCTAAAATAAGGCAACTGTCATAGTTTCTAAAATAATGGTTAGAATGGACGTTAGGAATAGGGATGACATCTTCCCAAAGCCCTGTCTGCCATTCCTTTGTCTTGTCTACATCACTGCTTGAAATAAAGAGAACATGAACTTCATTCAATTTACCACTCGCATAATATGAAAATTCCTTTGCATTATTCACCTCCACTGTCCGACTTCTGATTCTTCTCCAAACAGTTCTGTTCACTGTTCCCCCTATCCCATCAACAGCCCCATTTGCCGTGTGAAGTGGCAAGGATGTTCCACTCAATTTCAACTCCCAAACAGGATTTGGTGCAGCAGAGGTATGACATGTAAATTTATTTTTAAACTGTGCAGTGCAGTTGTCCGAAAGCATATGAACTTTTTGTAAATTTCAGTTCTGCCGTTTTAGATGTGATATAATTTTTTCAAGAAAGCACCAAACTGCAAATCTGTCATGTGAAAGATAATCACTTGCAATTGCATAAGAAGAAACAGTCTTTAGACTATCCCATACACAGCACATAAATAATGTTACTTGTTTGTCGCTCGAATGTGCAGCCTGAATTTTATCTTGTGACATTGAAGAAAAGTTCTCGGCAAAGTCAACTTGCATGGCAACATCTTTCTTTGTAAGCTCTTTCTGACGAGATTCAGAATATTTGGCTTGTTTTTCTCGTATCCGGAAATGCCTTTCAAATGTTGACATCTGGTCCTCTAACTCTTTAGTGGCTGATTTCAGTGTTGATGTATTTTCCACCAGCTTTGGCACTCCATCATAGTCCTTCCACTGCTTCCAGGACAGAATTTTATCTTGATTTTCATCAGTCAACCACATGTTTGCATTTTCTGCATTTTTGTGTCATACAGTCCTCATTTTCTATACCACAAGTAACTTTCTGAAGCAGCTCTTTAGTAGAAATAGGAAAATCTGGAACCACATGTGAAATGCTTTCAGTTAGAAATTTAAAATTTGCATGGTATTTGCACACACACACACACACACACACACACACACACACACACACACACACACACATTCTGAGGTGTTTCTGAAACTGGTAGTACATGACTTGGCGTTAGTTCATAAAATGTTGACATTCCTAATGGAGTATCAGGGTTTGAATTCTTAAATTCCTCATAGGTCTCACCAACAGTCATATTCATATACCGTTTCTGAACATGTGCTTGTTTTCCACTTCAGTGGTCTTCAACAGATTTTAAATCCTGAATACTAGGAGTAGCTCTGCTAACATCATCTTGACGAAAATACTCAACTGCTTTATTTCTTGTTTCAGTTGGCAAACTTCTTGAACCTTTTGGGGATATCTTAACATTTCTTTTAATGTCAGCAAGATCCAGTTCCATAACTAGTTTCCTGAAAACAGTAGGCCGTTTCCTTGGACTGTTTGGAAGTGATTTTTTTGCCTTATGTACAGCTTTGCCTAATGTCTGGGAACATTTGTAAGATCCTAATTCACTGGTATGGTTTGTTTCTGCCATATTTTTATGTTTCCTTTCTCTACACACCCTTGTCTAGTTTTATCATTCTCTCTCTTTTTTAGTAGACTGTGTTGGTTCATCAGCAGTTGCTTTCTTTTCTTCAGTCTTCGCATTTTGTCTCTTTCTCTCTCCATTTTTTTTTTTAAGTGTTCTTCATGTTTCAGTGGATCTTCCTTCATTTTATCCTGCAGCTTTCTCATTCTTTCTGTTGAAGAAGTCATTATCTGTGAATGCAAGATACATTATTTACATTTATTTTTAATGTCAGTAGAACTGTATTTATTTGAAATCTCACCAGTATAAAATTTCACGTGAACAGAAACAGCTTATTTTAAATTTTATATACTGGTATTTATTATCTTTAAAAATGTGTGTATATTGTCTCACCTGTGACGACATTCCTGGATAAAATACAGTTATTTCCAAAACTTAATAGGTTTAGAAGTTAATATATTTACTTAACCTCACTTTCCTAGAATATTAAAAATTTTGAAGTATACTACTGGCCATTAAAATTGCTACACCACAAAGATGACGTGCTACAGACACGAAATTTAACCAATAGGAAGAAGATGCTGTGATACGCAAATGATTAGCTTTTCAGAGCATTCACACAAGGTTGGTGCCAGTGGCGACACCTACAATGTGCTGACATGAGAAAAGTTTCCAACCAATTTCTCATACACAAATAGCAGTTGACCATCTTTTCCTGGTGAAACATTGTTGTGATGCCTCGTGTAAGGAGGAGAAATGCGTACCATCATGTTTCTGACTTTGATAAAGGTCAGATTGTAGCCTATCGCTATTGCGGTTTATCGTATCGCGACATTGCTGCTCGCGTTGGTCGAGATCCAATGAGTCTTAGCAGTATATGTAATCAGTGGGCTCAGGAGGGTAATACGGAAAGCTCTGCTGGATCCGAATGGCCTCGTATCACTAGCAGTCGAGATGACAGGCATCTTATCTGCATGGCTGTAATGGATCGTGCAGCCACGTCTTGATCCCTGAGTCAACAGCTGGGGACGTTTGCATGACAACAACCATCTGCACAAAAATTTCGATGACGTTTGCAGCGGCATGGACTATCAACTCAGAGACCATGGCTGTGGTTACCCTTGACGCTGCATCACAGACAGGAGCACCTGTGATGGTGTACTCAACGATAAACCTGGGTGCACAAATGGCAAAACGTCATTTTTTCGGATGAATCCAGGTTCTGTTTACAGCAAAATGATGATTGCATCCGTGTTTGGCGTCATCGTGGTGACTGCAACATTGGAAGCGTGTATTCGTCATTGCCATACTGGCATATCACCTGACATGATGATACAGGGTGCCATTGGTTACACGTCTCGGTCACCTCTTGTTCGCATTGGCGGCACTTTGAACAGTGGATGTTACATATCAGATGTGTTACGACCCGTGGCTGTACCCTTCACTCGATCCCTGTGAAACTGTACATTTCAGCAGGATAATGCACGAAAGCATTTTGCAGGTCCTGTACAGGCCTTTCTGGATACAGAAAATGTTCGACTGCTGCCCTGGCCAGCACATTCTCCAGATCTCTCACCAATTGAAAACGTCTGGTCAATGGTGGCCTAGCAACTGGCTCGTCACAATACACCAGTCACTACTCTTAATGAACTGTGGTATCATGTTGAAGCTGCATGGGCAGCTGTACCTGTACACGCCATCCAAGCTCTGTTTGACTCAATGCCCAGGCATATCAAGGCCGTTATTACGGCCAGAGGTGGTTGTTGTGGGTACTGATTTCTCAGGATCTATGCACCCAAGTTGCGTGAAAATGTAATCACATGTCAGTTCTAGTATAATATATTTGTCCAAGGAATACCCATTTATCATCTGCATTTCTTCTTAGTGTAGCAATTTTAATGGCCAGTAGTGTATTTGTTCAAACAAGAAGCAAACTTTATCTGCTTTTTTGTCATGGGTGTGGCAGTAATCCCTGTCACTTTCAGAAAGAGAAAAAAATGCAAAAGAAAGCTTACCAGAAAAAAATATTCAGTTCAGGATATAAAGGACACCTATTGTTAAACAATAACGTGCTTATTGTTGCATCTTCTGTTTCACAGACAGCACATCAGTTCAGCAAATATAATGAATTTTTTTGGTGTTAATGGAGTATAGTCAACTACAATCTTTGGGATGACGATTCATAACTAAATATAATAAAAATTAGTTTCAAATCATTAAATTTGATATTTTTTTAGCCTATTACCATGCCTAAATCTTTACAGTACTGATTTTCAAACAATGACCACGTGGCTCATTTCATGCGGAATTAGCCGACTATCAAAGACCATATAGAACCTTCACACCAAATTTCATTGGATTTGGAGATGGTCCTCTTTATGTAGAATGACACTCATCCTTCTACAACACTCATATTATTATGAGAAAAAATAGTTCAACAAGCACATATCACATATTTTCGTGGCAAGAAGTTATTTCTTTTACTTACATATGCACTAAACAGGAATGTTTTGAAACAGAGCTTGACAAGTCATTGGAAAAGTGTTGCTAGTGCAGGATTTTGTGCACAAACTGATCTTTCGATTATGTCCCATATAAGTTTGTGGGATTCATATCAGGCATTTCACAAGTATGGCAGCTATGGTATATCGTGAAAACATGCAGCGCCACTGTAATCACAGTATACATTCAAAAGCCCATGAAAAACATCAGTGAAATCAACCAACATTGTGACCACATGCAACGATGGTGAACGCCTCAGGGTGGCGAGAAGCAAAGGAAAGCCGTTTGCCTTCCTCCCGGCGTTTGAGCGCGCGAAACGCAGGCGGGTAATTCCCCGACGCAGAGGCCCGAACATAGTGCTGAGCGAAATGCTCGGCGATTGCATCGGCATCGGTGGATACCGCCCCGTTGATGGTAAGCCCTGCGACACCTATAGAGTGCTCCAATCCAAAGATGCGCCGAATCTTCATCCACACCTGGGAGGGTGAAGTACAGGAACCAATGGTGGAAACGTACCTCTCCCAGCACTCCTGTTTCCGCCTTTTGATGAGCCGCCGTGCCTGAGCACGGAGACGTTTGAAAAAAAATGAGGTTCTCCAAAGACAGGTGCCGCTTATGTCGCTGAAGAGCCCGCCGACGTTCTTTAATGGCTTCAGCGACCTCTGGAGACCACCAAGGCACTGACTTTCGCCGGGGGCACCCTAATGAACGAGGAATGGTACGTTCCACAGCGGAAGCAATCGCTGCAGTCAGTGTCTCAACCGCCACATCGATGGTATCGTGGGGGAGAGAGTCAACAGTTGCAGCAGAGGAGAAAGTTTCCCAGTTTGCCTTGCTAAATGCCCATCTAGGCAAGCGTTCATGGGAGCGACGCTGGGGTAGTGAAAGGAAGATGGGAAAATGGTCA
Organism: Schistocerca serialis cubense; assembly: GCF_023864345.2. Lineage (NCBI taxonomy): Eukaryota > Metazoa > Arthropoda > Insecta > Orthoptera > Acrididae > Schistocerca > Schistocerca serialis. Next base: position 639,456,811 of record NC_064638.1, read on the forward strand.
CTACCACACAAGTCGGCATGGACTCTCCAGTGGACAGATGGTACAAGCCCTGGGCTGCACAATGACAGATCTATGGCCGAGAACGTGCCATGCGCCACACTGAAATGTGTGGCGGCGCCAGTGTTTAAGAGGCAGATGTCGAGTTGGGAGATGAGATTCTCGACCTCTCTGCCTCGGCCAGTAGTAACCTTCGTTCCACCCCACAGGGGATTGTGGGCGTTAAAATCCCCCAGGAGAAGAAAAGGCGTGGGGAGTTAGGCGACAAGTGCAGCCAAGTCGGTCAGGGAGACTGTACCACCTGGAGGGAGATAGACACTGCAGATGGTTATGTCCTGGGTAGTCCTTACACGTACAGCCACAGCTTCCAATGATGTTTGAAGGGGTACAGGAGCACTATATACAGAGGTAAGGACATACACGCAGGCTCCACCTGACACACAATGGTAAGTGCTACGGTTGCAGTAATAACCCCTGTATCCACGAAGGACAGGGGTCCGCATTGCCGGGAACCAGGTTTCCTGGAGGGCAATGCAGAACGCAGGTGTCAGGCTTAGAAGCTGTCGTAGCTCAGGGAGATGGCTAAAATAACCGCCACAATTCCACTGGAGGATCGTACAAAGCGTGTCCTGTAGGGGCATTCAGGCACTGAAAAGGCAAATTACTTTGCAGGGTCACATGCTGCCACCGACTGAGCGACGGACGTCACTACGGCCATCGTTTCTGAGGAGACGGCGAGATCCAGGTCATCAGGGGACGCAAAGAGCTCGACCTCGTCCTCAGAGGCTGAACTGACAGGGAGCGTTGGTGCGGGAACCACTGGGTCCTTATCCTTCTTGGAGAGTTTCCTCTTCTCTCTCTTGTCTTCGGGAGGAGGGTTGGCATGCTGGGGGGGCTTTCCTGACGCATTGTCAGGAACAGAGGAAGAGCGTGAAGTCCTTCGACCAGCAGCTGGTGGCTTCTTCAGCCACTGGCTAGTGTCTTGTGAGACACTGGGGAAGTCCTTGGAAGGGACGCCCCCAAGGGATCCCTTCCGAACAAGTGAGGCCAGAGGAGGCTGTTGCGTCTCCGGCTGAGCAGCCGGAGGGAGCTGTCGCTTCCCCGGCTGAGGAGCCGGAGAGGGCTGTCGCCGCTCCGGCTGAGAGGTGGGGACTAACGTCCCCGGTTGCTTGGGGCGCACTGCTCCCCAACTCGGTGTTTTGGGAGCAGTGGAAGAGAGAGCGGCCTGTCCCAGCGGTGGGGCAGACGTTACTTGATTTCTCTGTGGGCCAACAGAGAAGGGAGTCTGTGCAGGAGCTGGTGGCGGCAGTGTGACGGTAGCATAACTCCTCAACATAGGTGTGGGGTTGAGTCGTTCTAATTTCTTCTTTGCCTCTTGGTAACTTACATGGTCCAAGGTCTTAATTTCTTGTATCTTCCGCTCTCGTTGATGGACTGCACAGTCTGGTGAGCAGGGAGAATGAGGCTCCCCACAGTTAACGCAGGTGGGAGGCAGAGCACATGGAGCATTAGGATGCGGAGGTCGTCCACAATCACGACACATGGGGCTGGAAGTGCACCTGGAGGACATGTGTCCGAATTTCCAGCACTGGAAGCATCGCATAGGGGGCGGGACATAGGGCTTGACATCGCACCGGTATATCATGACCTTGACTTTCTCAGGCAAGCAGTCGCCCTCAAAGGCCAGGATGAAAGCACCGGTAGCGACCCTATTACCCTTCGGCCCCCTAAAGACACGACGGACAAACTGTACACCTCGTCGTGCCAGGTTCTCACGTAGCTCGTCATCAGACTGTAGCAGAAGATCTTTATGAAAAATAATCCCCTGGACCAAATTTAAGGACTTATGGGGAGTGACAGTAACGGGGATGTCACCGAGCTTCTCACAGGCGAGTAATGCCTGGGACTGCGCAGATGAAGCTGCTTGTATCAAAATGGCGCCGCACCTCAGTTTGGAAAGAGACGCCACTTCCCCAAACATATCTTCGAGATTGTGCACGAAGAAAAGAGGCTTAGTCCCCAAAAACGAATCCCCATCAGTTCTGCTGCATACAAGGTATCATGGCGAATACGGCTCCTGTCTGTCTGCAGCCCTACGTTCCTCCCATGGTGTGGCTAGGGAAGGGAACGACTTCGGGTTATATGTCGCAGCGTTAAATTCCACCTTACCACGCTTAGAGACATTGGCGGTCGGGCGACCACCAGATTGAGATTTCACCCGCTTCATAGCGGGGCATCCGCCCCGATGCCACCCACTCCGACCAGGGGCTCTCCCCACGGGTGCCACCCAGCCACAGCAAAGGCCACCTGGCAGGATGGCCGTTGCCGGGAGTCCCGATGCCCCAGAGAGACGAGCATCTACTCCTTGGCTTACGTGGGGAGGTGTCAGCTCAGGCATCGGCAGTACGATCCCTGTGTTGTCAGGGGGCTACAACCTAGAGGGTACATGACGACCCCACCACAACGGGCTGGCTACCGTGCTGGATTTCGGGTGCCATGGGTAGTCCATAGTGATCTTGGGTGCTGATGGTGAGGCACTAAGGGCGGTACATACACAATACATCAGGTGTGTATGCCCAAAATGAGGGATGGAGGGTGCAGGTACAACGCCAAGACGATCAAGAGTGCCAAGGTCTTAGGGCACAGAGGACTGATGGTGCACCACGTAAGGTGTCCTTCCCCAAAAGGCTCGTACTTCTGTGGAATTTGGAAAAATGCAGGTCAAACCCTAATGGGGACCATCACATTAAGGCCAAAACGTTTGAGACTCCTTTTAGTCGCCTCTTACGACAGGCAGGAATACCGTGGGCCTATTCTTACCCCCGAACCCGCAGGGGGAATTCCCAGTCAATGTTCAATTCAATTGGACCAGAGGACCCAGTCCATTCCATGTAAACACAGATCCACCACTAGCTTGCACAATCTCTTGTTGACAATTTGGGTCCAACACTTTGTGATGTCAGTGCCACATTCAATCCCTACCATCAGCTCTTACTAAATGAAATAGGGACTCATATGACCAGGCCGCCGTTTTCCAGTTGTCTACGGTCCAACCAAGACAGGACAGGCACTGCAGTTGGAGATGTGTTGTTAAGGGCACTCACATAGGTCCTCTGTTGCCTTAGCACATTAATGTCAAATTTCAAAGGTCTGTCCTCACAGATACATTTGTTACATGCCCCACAATGATTTCTGCAGTTATTTCAAGCATGTTGCTTGTCTGTTAGCACTGATAACTCTATCAAACACTGCTGCTCTTGGGGGTAAGTAAAGACTGTCAGACACTGTGTTGTCTGTCGGGAGAGGTAATGCCTGAAATTTGGTATTTTTGGCAATCTCTTGACACTGTGGGTCTTGGAATACTGAATTCCATAATGATTTCCAAAATAGAATGTTCCATGAATCTAGCTCCAACTACCAAAACGTGTTTAAAGTTTGTGGGAACTGCAGAGCGCCCTGGCACAGTGCCCCGATACAGCCTCTGGGCCAGATGGCATCCACAATCAGATGCTCAAACACCTTTCCCCGGACTGTCAGCGGTGTGTTCTTGTCATCTTCAACCGCATATGGGGCGATGGTGTCTTTCCGTCGCAGTGGCGGGAGAGTACCATCATTCCGGTGCTGAAGCCTGGTAAGGACCCACTTAATGTGGATAGCTATCGGCCCATCAGCTTGACAAATACTCTGTGTAAGCTCTTGGAACGCATGGTGAGTCGACGGCTGTGTTGGCTGCTCGAGTCTCGGGGTCTTCTGGCTCCGTGCCAGAGCGGCTTCCGTCAGGGCCGTTCCACTGCCGATACTTTGGTCTTTCTTGAGTCTGCAATCCGTACTGCTTTTTCCAGGCGCCAACACCTCGTCTCCGTCTTTTTCGATCTCTCCAGAGCATATGACACGACGTGGCGGCACCATATTCTCGCCACGTTGCACGGGTGGGGTCTCCGGGGCTCTCTCCCCATTTTTATTCAGAATTTTTTATCTATTCGGACATTCCGCATTTTAATTGGCACATCCCATAGTTCACTTCATATCCAGGAGAACGGCGTTCCACAGGGCTCTGTATTCAGCGTGCCCCTTTTCCTTGTGGCCATTAATGGCCTTGCAGCAGCAGTCAGGTCGTCTGTCTCACCCATGTTATATGCTGACGATTTCTGCATCTTTTTCAGCTCCTCCACCATTAGTGTTGCAGAACGTAGGTTGCAGGGAGCCATACGCAAGGCGCAGGCGTGGGCCCTAGCCCATGGGTTTCAATTTTCTCCTGCGAAGACCTGTGTTATGCACTTTTGTCGGCGTCATACTGTCCATCCCCACCCTGAGCTCTATCTTCAGGATGCCATGCTCAGGGTTGTTGACTCTTAGCGTTTTCTGGGATTGCTGTTCGATGCCCGGCTTACTTGGCTTCCACATATTCGTCAGCTCAAGCGTCAGTGCTGGCAGCATCTGAATGCCCTCCGCTGCCTAAGCAACACAACTTGGGGTGCAGATCGTCACACGCTGCTGCAGCTCTACAATGCCCTTGTGCTGTCCCGACTGGATTATGGGAGTGTGGCGTATGGCTCAGCATCACCCTCAGCGTTGCAACTGCTGGATCCCGTTCACCACTGTGGGGTTCGACAGGCGACAGGAGCATTCCGCACCAGTCCTGTTCATAGCCTCCTTGCTGAGGCTGGGGTTCCTCCACTTCGTATTCGGCGTCAACAACTGTTAGCCAACTATGCTGCCCACGTCCGTTGTTCGCCCCGTCACCCTAACTATTGTCTCCTTTTCGAAAATGCGGCAGTCCATATCCCACACCAGCGGCCACGGTCAGGCCATACAATTGGGATCCGTGTTTGGTCGCTCCTTAATGAACTCAAGTGTTTGCCTCTTCCATCTGCTTTCCAGGTCCGCCCACATACACCACCTTGGTGTATTCGTCGGCCGCAGCTTCGGCTGGAACTTTCCCGATGGCCGAACGATTCAGTTCCTCCTGCAGTCTTGCGCCGCCAATTCCTTGCTCTCCTAGGCGCATACCATGCCTCGGAGGTTATCTATACCGATGGCTCGATGGTTGATGGCCGTGTGGGGTACGCTTATGCTCATGCGGACTATGTCGACCAGCGCTCCTTGCCGGAAGGCTGCAGTGTTTACACCGCAGAACTGACAGCCATTTTTCGTGCCCTTGAGCATATTCGTACCAGCACTGGAAAGTCCTTCGTCATTTGCAGTGACTCGCTCAGTAGTCTACAGGCTCTTGACCAGTGCTACCCACGCCATCCCATTGTTGGTGCCATCCAGGGGTCCATCCACGCTCTTGAACAGCGTGGTCGTTCGGTGGTGTTCATATGGACCCCGGGACACGTTGGGATCGCGAGAAACGAACTCGCCGACAAGTTAGCCAAAGAGGCTACCCGCAAACTGCCGTTGGAGATTGGCCTCCCGGAAACTGATCTCAGAACCGTTTTGCACCGTCAGGTCTTTGGGTTGTGGGGAGACGAATGGCGCACTCTGTCTGCACCCAACAAGCTGCGGCAGGTAAAGGAGACAACGACTGTGTGGGGTTCCTCCATGCAGGCCTCTCGCAGGGATTCTGTTGTTCTGTGTAGGCTCCGCATTGGCCACTCTTGGCTGACGCATGGTCATCTGCTGCGTCGAGAGGACCCCCCTCATTGTCGCTGTGGTGCGAATATGACGGTGGCCCATATATTGTTGGACTGTCCTCTTTTAACCGCCCTCAGGCGAACTTTTAATCTCCAGGGTGCTTTATCATCTCTTTTAGGTGACAATGTCTCTATGGCAGATCGGGTTTTAAGTTTTATTCGCGCAAGTGGCTTTTATAGGTCCATTTAACTTTTGTAACATCACCCTCTTTTGAGCTGTCTCTTTTAATTAGTTTTGTGTTGTAATTCGACTCCACCCTAAACTTTTAGGCTGGAGGTTTTAACGTGTTGCAGAGTGGCTGGCTCATCCTATTATTTTCGTGATCACCCAGCCACAGTCCTCTGCTGTGCAGCTTTAATTCCTTCTGCCTTTGTTCTCTATGTTGTTTTTGTTGCTGTGCTCTGTTTTCCGTGTTGTCTTACAATGGACCATGGGGCTTTTCTTCCCCCGGAATTTTTCTTTTAGTGCTTCGCTTGACTGGTGGATAGTTTCCCTGTGCTCTGTGTTTTTATGAAACAAGGGACCGATGACCTTTGTAGTTTGGTCCCTTTAATCTTTAACCCAACCAACCATTGACTGGGAATGGTTATGTTTGGCTACTTGGAGTCCATTTCCAGTCATTCTTGTGTCCAAACAATGATGGAATTTTTATGGATGACAATGCATCATGACACAAGGCCACAGCTGTTCACAGTTGGTTTGAAGAACATTCTGGATGATCCAGTTTCACCACCCAGATCATCCGACATATATCCCACAAACATTTATGAGACACAATTAAGAGGTCAGTTCGTGCACAGAATCCTGCACCAGCAACACCTTTGCATTTATGGATGGCTACAGAGGCACCATGGTTCAATATTTCTGCAAGGGACTTCCAACGACTTGTTGAGTCCACGCCATGATGAGTTATGGCAGGCAGGAGGAAGTCCGACATGATAAATTACTAGTTATCCAATGACTTTTGTCACCTCAATGTATCCTCCACAGTTGCTGCTTTTGTGGCCTTCAGTCCAGAGACTGGTTTGATGCAGCTCTCCATGCTACTCTATCCTGTGCAAGCTTCTTCATCTCCCAGTACCTACTGCAACCTACGTCCTTCTGAATCTGCATAGTGTATTCATCTCTTGGTCTTCCTATACAATCTTTACCCTCCACGCTGCCCTCCAATACTAAGTTGGTGGTCCCTTGATGCCTCAGAACATGTCCTACCAACTGATCCCTTCTTCTAGCCAAGTTGTGCCACAAATTTCTCTTCTCCCCAATTCACTACCTCCTCATTAGTTATGTGATCTTCCCATCTAATCTTCAGCATTCTTCTGTAGCACAACATTTCAAAAGCTTCTATTCTCTTCTTGTCTAAACTATTTTTCGTCCATGTTTCACTTCCATACATGGCTACACTCCATACAAATACTTTCAGAAACGACTTCCTGACATTTAAATCTATACTCGATGTTAACAAATTTCTCTTCTTCAGAAATGCTTTCCTTGCCATTGCCGGTCTACATTTTATTCCTCTCTATTTTGACAATCGTGAGTTATTTTGCTCCCCAAATAGCAAAACTCATTTACTACTTTAAGCGTCTCATTTCCTAATCTAATTCCCTCAGCATCACCAGATTTAATTCGACTACATTCCATTATCCTCATTTTGCTTTTGTTGATGTTCATCTTATATCCTCCTTTCAAGACACTATCCATTCCGTTCAACTGCTTTTCCAAGTCCTTTGCTGTCACTGACAGAATTACAATGTCATCGGCAAACCTCAAAGTTTTTATTTCTTCTCTATGAATTTTGATACCTACTCTGAATTTTTCTTTTGTTTACTTCACTGCTTGCTCAATATACAGATTGAATAACATCGGGGATCAGCTACAACCCTGTCTCGCTCGCTTCCCAACAACTGATTCCCTTTCATGTCCCTTGACTCATAACTGCCTTCTGGTTCCTGTACAAATTGTAAATAGCCTTTCGCTCCCTGTATTTGAAACCTGCTGCCTTCAGAATTTCAAAAAGAGTATTCCAGTCAACATTGTCAAAAGCTTTCTCTGAGTCTACAAATGCTAGAAACGTAGGTTTGCCTTTCCTTAATCTATTTTCTAAGATAAGTCGTATGGTCAGTATTGCCTCACGTGTTTCAACATTTCTGCGGAACCCAAACTGATCCTCTCCGAGGTTGGCTTCTACCAGTTTTTCCATTCTTCTGTAAAGAATTCGCGTTAGTATTTTGCAGCTGTGACTTATCAAACTGATAGTTCGGTAATTTTCACATCTGTCAACACCCTTTCTTTGGGATTGGAATTATTATATTCTTCTTGAAGTCTGAGGGTATTTCACCTGTCTCATACATCTTGCTTACCAGATGGTAGAGTTTTGTCTGGGCTGGCTCTCCCAAGGCTATCAGTAGTTCTAATGGAATGTTGTCTACTCCCAGGACCTTGTTTCAACGTAGGTGATTCAGTGCTCTGTCAAACTCTTCACGCAGTATCATGTCTCCCATTTCATCTTCATCTACGTCCACTTCCATTTCCGTAATATTGTCCTCAATTACATCGCCCTTGTATAGACCCTCTACATACTCCTTCCACCTTTCTGCTTTTCCTTCTTTGCTTATAGCTGGTTTTCCACCTGAACTCTTGATATTCATACAAGTGGTTCTCTTTTCTTCGAAGGTCTCTTTAATTTTCCTGTAGGCTGTATCTATCTTAACCCTAGTGATATATGCCTCTATATCCTGACATTTGTCCTCTAGTCATCCCTGCTTAGCCATTTTGCACTTCCTGTCGATCTCATTTTTAAGTCGTTTATATTTCTTTTTGCTTGCTTTGTTTACTGCATTTTTATATTTTCTCCTTTCACCAATCACATTCAATATACCTTCTGTTACCTTAGGATTTCTACTAGCCCTTGCCTCTTTACCTACTTGATCCTCTGTTGCCTTCACTATTTCATCTCTTAAAGCTATCCATTCTTCTTCTACTGTATTTCTTTTCCCCATTCTTGTCAATCGTTCCCTAATGCTATCCCTAAAACTCTGTACAACCTCTGGTTCTTTCAGTTTATCCAGGTCCCATCTCCTTAAATTCCCACCTTTTTGCAGTTTCTTCAGTTTTAATCTACAGTTCATAACTAATTGAACTAATTGATTGATCCACAGATCCATACTGAAACGCCCTATTCATGTGAATAAATTGTAGCTATGCATCATTGGAGAGAAAAATCAGCTTCCAGCACTTGTGAGACAGTAAAATGTGGAACAAATAAAAGACTATATAAATGTGGACCACATAGAACATATTACAGTTAATGTACAAAACCATTTCAGGAGAAATAAAAAACTAAAACAAAACACAACCTAAGTTAAAAAAAGAAATCATGTAAGAATTAGCACATGTTCAATACACGGAAAATGAAAGGTAAAAATATACACGTGCGTAAAATGTTTTTACATCTTTATTGAAACATTCATCCAATGAATAAAAAGTTTTATCAAGTAAACACAGCTTTTACTTATTTAATTGACCATATTACTGTAATAAAAGTGAACAGAAGTCATGTTTTATGTGATATTCATATTATCTTAAATTGCTAATAATATGTAGGTTACGCATCGGTCAGTTCTACTGACAAATTTGTCACTGAAGTAGGAGGAACTGGCCACCAAGATAGTCTTTTGGCTACTCTTAAACTAAAGTTTATTATTAGTTAAACTTTTTATGGCTGTTAGCAATTTACTTAGAATGTGTGTTCCTGAAGAATTCACAGCTTTATGGACCAGAGAAAGTGACTTTAAATCTTTTTTTGGAGATTATTCTTGTTTTTAGTGTTGATCCATGAACTGAGTAATTCATCTGAAAAAGAAATGAGTTATTTATTAATAGTTTCATTATGGATAAATATGTTGGGAGCAGTAGTTATATTAGAGTAATACTTGTGCCATTTTTTTTTTTCCCCATCAGTCTACTGACTGGTTTGATGCGGCCCGCCACAAATTCCTTTCCTGTGCTAACCTCTTCATCTGAGAGTAGCACTTGCAACCTACGTCCTCAATTATTTGCTTGACGTATTCCAATCTCTGTCTTCCTCTACAGTTTTTGCCCTCTACAGCTCCCTCTAGTACTATGGAAGTCATTCCCTCATGTCTTAGCAGATGTCCTATCATCCTGTCCCTTCTCCTTATCAGTGTTTTCCACATATTTCTTTCCTCTCCGATTCTGCGTAGAACCTCCTCATTCCTTACCTTATCAGTCCACCTAATTTTCAACATTCGTCTATAGCACCACATCTCAAATGCTTCGATTCTCTTCTGTTCCGGTTTTCCCACAGGCCATGTTTCACTACCATACAATGCTGTACTCCAGACATACATCATCAGAAATTTCTTCCTCAAATTAAGGCCACTATTTGATATTAGTAGACTTCTCTTGGCCAGAAATGCCTTTTTTGCCATAGCGAGTCTGCTTTTGATGTCCTCCTTGCTCCGTCCGTCATTGGTTATTTTACTGCCTAGGTAGCAGAATTCCTTAACTTCATTGACTTCGTGACCATCAATCCTGATGTTAAGTTTCTCGCTGTTCTCATTTCTACTACTTCTCATTACCTTCGTCTTTCTCCGATTTACTCTCAAGCCATACTGTGTACTCATTAGACTGTTCATTCCGTTCAGCAGATCATTTAACTCTTCTTCACTTTCACTCAGGATAGCGATGTCATCAGCGAATCGTATCATTGATATCCTTTCACCTTGTATTTTAATTCCACTCCTGAACCTTTCTTTTATTTCCATCATTGCTTCTTCGATGTACAGATTGAAGAGTAGGGGCGAAAGGCTACAGCCTTGTCTTACACCCTTCTTAATACGAGCACTTCGTTCTTGATCGTCCACTCTTAATATTCCCTCTTGGTTGTTGTACATATTGTATATGACCCGTCTCTCCCTGTAGCTTACCCCTAGTTTTTTCAGAATCTCGAACAGCTTGCACCATTTTATATCGTCGAACACTTTTTTCCAGGTCGACAAATCCTATGAAAGTGTCTTGATTTTTCTTTAGCCTTGCTTCCATTATTAGCCGTAACGTCAGAATTGCCTCTCTCGTCCCTTTACTTTTCCTAAAGCCAAACTGATCGCCACCTAGCGCATTCTCAATTTTCTTTTTCATTCTTCTGTATATTATTCTTGTAAGCAGCTTCGATGCATGAGCTGTTAAGCTGATTGTGCGATAATTCTCGCACTTGTCAGCTCTTGCCGTCTTCGGAATTGTGTGGATGATGCTTTTCCGAAAGTCAGATGGTATATCGCCAGATTCATATATTCTACACACCAACATGAATAGTCATTTTGTTGCCACTTTCCCCAATGATTTTAGAAATTCTGATGGAATGTTATCTATCCCTTCTGCCTTATTTGACCTGCCTTGTGCCATAGATCATCAATACTCCACTTGGTAACGATGTGGAACGAGTCAGTTTAACAAAAGTTTCTTTACGTGTCATAATTCAACTTTTTTTAATAATTGTGTAACAATTTATGCCTAAAAATTCATCTATTGAATAGGAGCAGTTGTCATTCAGAAATCTTTTAATTTGTTTTTAAATGCTGGTGGCTATCTGTCAGACTTTTTTGCTATTTGCTAAGTGACCAAAGATTTTTATGAAACATAATTCAGGTTTTTCAATTCCAAAGTTAGATTTAATTCAGAATGGTAAAAAGTGAGCCATTTTCTTAATTTTGTAGCTATGCGCATTGCTGTTGCTTTCGAATTGTGGTGGATTATTAACGACAAATTTCATCAGTGAATACCTGTATATGTATTTTGAAGCTACAGTGAAAATCCCTAGTTCCTTAAATCTATGTCTGCAAGGTGATCTTGGGTGGGCTCCAGCTATTAATGTGCTTTTGTGCAGTTAATATTTTTTTCCTTAATGATGAATTGCGGTACCCCAAAATATGATGTCATATGAAAGTACTGTATGAAAATAAGCATAGTAAGCTAATTTATTCATATGTTTATCATCAAAATTTGCAATAATCCTAATAGCATGAGTAGCTCAACTCAGATGTTTCATTAGATCATTCAGTGCTTGATTTGTAAAAAAAGAAGTTCCGGTACTGTGGCCTTCCAGGGGATGTATTTTAAGTTTATACTTCTTAAAGTGTTGTTTTAATGCTTTTATATGCATATTGAAAGTGTGAATACAGCTCTTGTTTTACATTGCTTGAACACCAGCAGAAATTCCTATCATACCACATCACAAAATCTGTGGTTCTGATGGTTTTCATCAGCGGTACTGGAATGACATGCCGGTGCGTACCATCACAAATCAAGCACAGAGGTCATCAATGTGTTTCTTCCAATTAAATCCCTCATAAATGCACACACTCAAAAGTTTGGAATATTCTGTCTTAGTTACGGACTTCTGTTTAAACTCTACATTATAATTGATTTTATGCCATTTACTGTGCAGAACGGTATATACTATGTTTAATTAGAATTTAACGAGATTTCACTTTCAGAGAGCAACTTAAAATTTTGAAAGACAGTGCTCACAAGTTTGTCAGCTAGTTCTTGTCTCTTGGGTGTTGCTATTATACTTGTATCATCAGCAAAAAGAACTAGCTTTGCATCTTTGTGAATACAGAGTGGCAAGTCATAAAAATATATTAAGAACTATAAGGAACACAAGACAGAACTGTGTGGGACACCATACTTGATACTTCCACAGTTTGCAAAATCTGCTGATTTTTCCACATTACATCTTCTGCACTCTTATAGTTGAATATGGATTGAACCATTTGTGCACTGTTGCTATCATACCATACTATGTAAGCTTATCTAAAAGAATTCCATGATTTACATGTTCAAAAGCCTTTAAGAGATCACAAAAAATCCCAATAGGTGATGTTCAGTTGTTCAGAGCATTTAATATTTGATCAGTGAAACAATATACAGCATTTTTTGATGAAAATCTTTTCTGAAAACAAAATTGACATTTTGTTAGTACTTTATTTTTACAAATATTTTAAGTTAGTCTTGAATGCATTAATTTTTCAAGAATTTTGGATAAAACTGTCAGAAGTGAGAATGGACAGTAGTGTTCGGCATCAGACCTGTCCTCCATTTAGCAAAAGCTTATTTCACTTTATCGTGAGAAATGTCCTGTTTCACCGAGCTATTACATATGTGGCTGAGAACCTTACTTATCTGTTGGGAACAAACTTTTCGTACTCTGTTAGAAACACCATCAATCGTATGTGAGCTTTTGCTTTTGAGTGAGTTTATTATTTTCTTAATTTCAGAAGGAGAGGTGTGCAGAATTTAAATTTTATCAAATTTCAGGATGTTGCCTCTCACATACATAGCTTTGCCTTTTCTGATGAACATATGGGATCTGTATTCTCAAAAACATTTAAAAAGTGTTTATTAGAATATTTAGTATTTCCAGTTCCTTGAACAGGTTTCTGCAAGGCACTCCTGAGTTCACATCACAAATGATTCATGCTACACATTTTTGAATTTGGTAAACTATAAAGTGAAAATGGGGAACAAATTGGTTAATGAACAGAAAGATCCAACAAAAATTTATGGCAACCTGATTAGAGTGGTGGCTGTAATGTGATAGGTATCAGTTGTGAGTTTAATTCATTTTAGATGGATTTCTATCTACATTTGACAATTGTTTTCCCAAGGAAATGAAGATATCAAAAAGTCCCTGGATTACAAAAGGAGTCAATATATGTGGAAAGAAAAGGAAGCTGCATGCAGTCTTTAATACAAGCAGAGGTGTAGGATTGATTTCATATTGCAAAAATGCTGTCTCAAGAAAAATTATTTTAAAAAAAGGATTAAGTTATTGAAGAGTGTAATAATAAGTGGTATCAGTTGGGTAGCCAATGTATATATCACTAGTTTCCGGAAGTAGCCCAGAAGACAGTTAAAGGAATGGAGCAATAGAATGCAAACAAGAAGTAGTGCCATGTATGTTCAGCTAAACCACTATTACTCCATGCTGTGTCAAAAACATTAAGAATTTAATTGTCTCTCTCAGAAGCAAAAAATTACTTGCAGTGGATGAGACCGCAAGTAAAATTACTAAATTCCTGTTGTCTCATATACTCTATCTATTCAGTCACATATGCAATACATCACTATCACAGGGAATTTCTTGACAGACTGAAATAAATTAGATGCAACAGTCTTCGGCAGTATAGTGAGGAAATTTATGTATTTTCTATGAGGTTGTCAACTCATTGCTTAAAAATATAATGTTTTATAATCTAGCACTGCTTTGAAGTTTTACGAATACCCTGAATAACTTTTACTCTAAAATTATTGCTTTAAAAAAATTGTTTTATGTACCTGTAATTGTCATTTAGGTGAATATGGATTTAAAGGATTATAAATCAACAAATGGTAAATTATGGTATGAAAATAGTTAAGTAACAGTGCGATAAGTACTGTACCACTCTCCGAACGTCATGTGAGATCATGACCATCAGTGAAAAATATTAAAGGCCATAGGATTTGTTGTTCTACATTTTCAGTGTGGCCATAGAGTATGGAACCACATGTCCACCCATTTTCAGATCATACAATCACCTGTGTTCTAAGAGCAAGCTTATCAGCAGCTTATGCTGTTACAAGTACAGTTAGATTTTCTTTTTCATTGTTCTCGACATTATATACAACTTTATTTCCTTACATGGAATCACTTTTCCCTCTTTAGCGTAAAAAAAGGTACTTTCATCATAATTTAAAACTATACTTGTATCATTTGCTGCACTGTATCCACTTTTTTTATGCTGTTCTTTTTCTGCAGACCGGTCATGAGTTTGTTGCTCAGTGACACTTTCAAGGGAAGTATTCAAATTGTGTGTGATTTTCTCATTTAGAACTGGATATCTTTTTGTGAATGATGTGTTCCATTTTCTACCTGGGTTTTGTATTTTCATTTTACTTGTTATTTGCTGTACACTGCACAACAATACTTCTTTCATTGCTGGCATAGTTCATATCAATTCAATCAGGCTAGGAAAAAATATTACATTAATAGGCTCAGATGTTATTGAATTTAGCTTATGTTAAAATTAAGGACTAACTAAGGAACACTTATTTCTTTGTTTTCTCCAAAAAAATTTCTACTCCGCGATACAGCCCTCCAAAGATGACACCGCGCATACTATTTTGAAGATGCGAATTTTGGAAAAAAATTTAAACAGATCTTGATGTTTTGTTGTTTTTTTTTTATTTGATAGATATTTCCTTTATGATTATAAAGAAATCCTCCATTTGGACTTATCTGTCAAAATTTTTTTTACTATAGCATTCTGTACTTTTTTATAATTTATGGATTTTTATTCCAAAAATGCTAATCCATAATTTTTTTTTCTGTTGATTAGCTCCATATAGTTCTACAATCTCTGAAAAGGAGAGCTTCCACTTTCAGGTTGAACAGGTTTTATAAACAATTGAAGCTTTTCTCAGATATAATACCTGTTACATTACCACATTATATGTAACAGGCTCATAAAAATCAAAACCTAGCTTTATTTAACATAATTTTGGCTTTGAAAGATGAGACTCATTTTTCAAGCATTTTAAATGGTTCCAAAATGTATGTGAAAGGTCTAAAGACAAAGGTTTGAATTTATTCCGCTTCTGTGCACTCTGTTTTGTACTGAATTTAGCCAGTCAATGAACTAAAAATTTGTTCAACTGCTTCAGAATCTTCCTTTGATATAGAGTGATGCCTTCCTGTTGAACCAATGGGAATTGGAGCACTTACAGTCTTGAAAACCTTTTGAACAGGAAGTGAGCACTGATGGCATTGTTGCTGTCCTTCAACTCGAAACCTATCTCCAGCAGCTGGTCGATGTGGTAGCATGAAGTTCACTACAATTTTGTTTAACTCATAGCTGGTATCTATAATCTTTGCAATCCACCAGTCACAGTCATACTCACACTTCACAAACATCCCCCCTCTCCGGTTGTGAATCTGAATATTATCCTGCTGTTTCTGAGGTGTTGGCTGAACAAACAAAATTTCTTCTTTCTTGCCCTTTAAATTGCATGCAATGTGAGTTTGCCCATCACTTTCAGTCCAAAAATGTGTCTTCTGAATTCCTTTCACAGGAGTAGTTTGTTTGGACCACTCTTCTTTTTTCTGCTCTTGGAATTCTTTGATTTCCTCTTTGGACAAAAGAATGAGGGCTATGGATGTGTAAGATTTCATGACTCTTGTAAAAACCTCAGCATTCTGAATCGCAGCTGTATGCGGTCTGAAAAGATTGTGTTTGGTAGTTTCAGCAGGCCTCCTACGCCATCACAAGGCCCCTTCCCATGATCAGTAGCACTGTGGCAGCTGGGCCTGACAGGCCTGGCCCATTGCTGTGAGCAGTGTAGAGGTTAGGTGGCACAAGGCCCCAAATTCAGGATCACAGTCTACAAGTGATGGGTTGATGTTGATGATTATAAATGATTAGTGGATCTGGAGCTGTCAGACATGACAGCGGCCATTGGTAATGGTCACCAGCTTGAACCTCTGTTTGGAGGCTCAAATGTTGCATATAAATAATGCTCCAGTGACTATTTGGATATCTGGCATTGAAGGAACACACCATTGTTTGGGTCAGTGCTGCATTGTTGAGTTGTTATGAAAGACTTGCCACATTTTCATGTGATACGTGCAATGTATTTGCAGTTGCAAATATGAACAATCATCAGCTGTATAATGGAATGATGGCAATGAAAATTGTGCTGGACTGGGACTAAACCTGGATTTCCCACTGATCAAGAGCTGTTGCTTTACCATTACGCTATCTGAACACACTTCACAGACAAACCCAAACTTCCTTATGTCGCCAACTGTGCGTTTGTTTGGGTCTGGCCATGAAGCGTTCTCAGATAGCCTAATAGTAGGGCTACTGCTTGTGATAATTGGGAAATCTGGGTTCGAGTCCCATTCTGGCACAAATTTTCATTGTTGTCATTCTGTTATACAGCTGATGGCTGTCCATATTCGCAACAGCAAATCAGGGTTGCTACAAGTTCTGGAAATCAGGGAATCTCGAAAGTATCAGGGAAATTTGAAAAAAAAGTATCAATGGAAAAATCTTGTTTTTGTCTCAGTAGATGAAATGTTTCTACCTTCATTCTTACTGCTTGTCTCCTTCCTACCACTCCCCTCAGATTGCAGTCAGTGCTGTCACCACTTCTTGTCGCTACGCCAGCAGCTGCCGACGAGAGGCAGGGAGATGTGAGGAGTAATTTGCTTGGATCTGATTCTCAGATATTGTTGATGCAGCAGCTGGAGACAGTGGTTATGTGTGCATGAGTTGGATCTAAGTGATTTTGGGAATGTGTGTGTGCTCTCGTTTTCTGACAAAAGGCTGTGGCTGAAAATTTAGTTGTGACAGTGTGATTGTCTTTTCTACGTGCCAGTCTGCAGATCAGCAATCATCTTTAATGTGAGTTGTTACCTATCCTCATTAGTACTGATTCTCAGAGTATTTGGCGCATGTTATCTGTTGCAAGGCTTGACCACTGCAGACTCATTACATCAACATGCTGTCTGTGATGTGTAAATAGCTGGTCACATGAATGGACTTCCATGATGGGCAAAAAGTGCAGGCCATTCATGTGGTATCTGTAATGGATCAGGCGTGCCAATCTGAAGTCCACTGTTTCCCACAAGCTCTGCCCATCAGATCTAGTCTCACCAATCTGCCCACAGGCCGGGTCTGTTTGTGTGTGGCATAACGTGGCAGATTTTCGTGGTCTATCCAAGGCCCCAGGACTGCGGTGGTCTTCAGGAGGCCAGAGGCCATGGGCCATGGATTTCAGGAATTGCGACTGTCTCACAGCAAGTACATTGTACAGTGCAGCATTTCATAGAAATTTCATTTGTTCTAGAACATTTTGGCACTTCAAAAGTAGTTTATATATTAGGAAGTATGGACGATAAGAAGAAGAAAACTCTGTCACTTGCTGGCGGTTTGTGCGCTATATACTCATATATTTCTCCAAAAATAAATCACACAATATCTGTTAAATAATAGATGTATCATAGTGGGTAATAACTGACAATAATGAAGATAGTAGAACCAAAAATTTTTTTTGTGATCACATACAGTTTTCATTTACACAATTCTTCCCTGCCTTATACACATCTTTCAAGAGGCCTATGGTACTTTTTTCTGAGGTTATTTCTGAAATCAGTGAAGGTATTTTAAACTATTTAGTGACTCAATGGAAATGCGTATTTTTGTCACTAAATGTGGTGTCTTTTTTTTTTTTTTTTTTTTTTTTTTTTTTTTTTTTTTTTTTTTTTTAATAATATAATAGCATCAGTGGTCTTAAGGAAACACATATACCATTTGGTTAGCTTTCTCCATCTAAAAACAGTTCATTAAAAAAGATGTTCATGTTAGTACTTAAGACTTTTGCTCACATCAGGAAACGCCATGTGCTTGCAAGTTTTTTCCCCCCTCGTTTGCACTATTGTTTCTTATACCTTAGCTGCAAAGACAGATTGTCAACTTACATCTGAACTTAACCTTGAGATATCAAAATTTGTAAGGGAAAAATGCTAAAACTTGACTGGAAATCAGGGAAATATCAGGGAATTTCACAGATGGGGATTGCATTGTTGCAGATTCCAAGTGACGGTTGTGGTAAACACATATGCGTACTTAATGCCTGAAGCAAGCATGTATCCAACAAATTATGTCTCTTGCTTCCTTATGCAGAATTTGTCACTTACCACCACCATCAATGATGACATCTCGCAACAAATGGGACAGAAATTCAGTAAATAACCTGCTGTGATCACATATAATTCTTGCATTAGCTACAGCTCTCAGAAACTATTGGCTGTCAGAGAATGCGTAACGTAGGTGGTGCAGCACAAGCCTGAAGTCAACGGTCATCATTCATGACTATAATTGAAGCAGTGGCAATTCAGATACAATCACTAGGAAAACTGTGTCTTTTGCTGGGTATATAGTGCTCAACAAGCTCACGTGTGGATAATTTCCTCTTGTAATTTGAGGTATTATTATGTAGACTTAACAGAGAATTCACTTTTTTAATAATAGTAGATGACTTCAACATTAATACAATGAGATAAAATGTTTGTGTGAGAAGCTTCCTTGAGATCTTAAGTTAATTTGTCCTGCAGGCACACATAAGAAATCCAACAAGATTTACAGATACAGTAGACATTATCACAGATCATGTAATCACTAACAGACCTGAAAATTAGCCGGCCAGAGTGGCCGAGCGGTTTTAGGCACTGCAGCCTGGAACCGCGCGACCGCTACGGTCGCAGGTTCGAATCCTGTCTCAGGCATGGATGTGTGTGATGTCCTTAGGTTAGTTAGGTTTAAGTAGTTCTAAGTTCTAGGGGACTGATGACCTCAGAAGTTAAGTCCCATAGTGCTCGGAGCCATTTGAACCATTTTTTGAAGACCTGAAAATTGCTAACCATTATGGCCAGTCAATTGAAGTGCATGATGTCATGAGCAATGAAAATACAGTGATAGAACTAAGGGAGGCTGAACTAGGAAACCTAAGTGTCTTGGAAGTTTTACTGAAAACAGAAAACTGGGAGGGGATTTATGGTGAAAAACTTGTGAAAGAGAGATGGGAAATTTTCTGCAGAACTGTGAATAATTATATAAATATTAGCTGTCCAAAAGTATCCAGGAAAGTACAAAAAAAACCCACTCAGTACACACTGTATCACAGAAGCAATTATTCAGAGTAAGGAAGAATTGAAAGAAATATGTGAAGTATATAAGGAGGATAAATATTTAGCAAATGATAAGATCTATAAAGACATGAT
Source organism: Schistocerca serialis cubense (assembly GCF_023864345.2). Lineage (NCBI taxonomy): Eukaryota > Metazoa > Arthropoda > Insecta > Orthoptera > Acrididae > Schistocerca > Schistocerca serialis. The sequence continues at coordinate 639,476,291 of NC_064638.1, forward strand.
GAATGCCTACAACAGCTTGATACAGGAGGCAAAAGCCAGATATTATAGACATAAAACTGTTACTTCCTCAAATGCTTCCAAAACTTTGTGGGCATGCGTAAACACAATCAGAAAAGAGGCAAACATATCAGCTCATGTCGACACCACACTTACAAAAGGAAGGAACAGAAATGATTTGTATGAGGTTTGTGAAATTTTCAGTCAGTATTTATACACAGGGTGTCCGAATAGCCTTTCCCTGATTACATAAATTGATAACTCAGGCTAGAAGTAAGATACAAATATGAAACTGGTGTCTAATTGTTTACAAACTATCAAAGTTTTTTTCACACACCAATAAACGTCCACATGAGTACCCTTGGTAGCTCGTAGCACATCTAGGTGATATTCAATTTCCGTACACACATTAGCCAACATCACTGGAGGGATCGATTCAACAACCGTGGTTATCCGTTGCCGCAGGGTTTCAAGATCTGGTACATGTGTTCGGTAGACCTCATCCTTGACATAACCCCATAAAAAGAAGTCTAATGGGGTTATGTCAGGAGAGCGTGGAGTCCAAATCGTTGGCCCATCACGGCCATTCCATCGCCCAGGAAAGCTTATATCGAGATAGGCACGGACGTCCAAACCCCAATGAGGCAGTGCACCGTCTTGCTGAAACAAGACATCGGGATGACACTGAAGCAGCTGAGGAACAGCATACAGTTAAAACATGTCCAGATACACTATAGATGTGATGGTATTCTCAGCGAAGAAGAATAGCCCGATAATTCAATCGTGGAATAGCGCGCACCAAACATTCACCTTTGCACTGCCTCTGGTGCACTCTATGACCTCGCCAGGGGGTTGTGAATCCCAAATGCACACATTATGGCAAATCACTACTCCACTGACAAAAAGGTCGCTTCGTCGGAAAAGGCAATTTGTCTGAGATAACCATCATCATCCTCAATACGTGATATTATTTTGACCGCAAAGTCATATCGACGTGTACTGTCATTGGGCGACAAGGCCTGAACGATTTGCACTTTGTACACACGAAACAATAAACGTTTGTGTAAAATGTCATGGAGAGAGCTTTTGGCATCTGTAATTCATGTGAGGCCCTGTGCACTGATTTCTTTGGACTTCACAGAAAAGACTGCCTTACAGCTTCCACCCTGTCTGCTGAGATTCTTGGTCGACCAGACCTCGGAAGGTCAGCAACCGATCCTGTGTTCTTGAACCTCTCATACCAGGCTTTAATGCTCTTGACATCAGGTGGATTCCTTCCAAATGTTGTCTGGAAGTGTGGCTGCACTGTGGTTGGTGATCGTGTCTCATGGTACCAAAGGACACACTGTGCCTTCTCCTGATTGGTTAACATGGCTTCTTGGGCACTGCACCTCATCCACTACTTACGTACTGCGAACCTAAAACAGAAAAAAAACTTTGATAGTTGTAAACAATTCAACACAAGTTTCATATTTGTATCTTACGTCTAGCTTTGAGTTATCAATTTATGTAATCAGGGAAAGAATTTTTGGACATCCTGTAGATATAGTGGCTGTATTGTTTAAAAACCAAAACATCCAAGAAGTAAATAACACAGAAAAGCTCTAAAAAGCTAACATTATACATTCCTATCACCTACAGGTGAATCAGACGACTTACCATTAAATCATTAAAAAACAAAAATTCAGAGGGATTGGATGGTAGGTAAACTAATTAAGCATATTTCTACATTCCTAACAAAACCTCCCTCACTCCTTATAAATCAAATACAGCAGTAAATATTATTTCCAATTTGTATAAAGAAAAGAAAAGTAATCCCTGCGTATAAATGGGGAGACAAAGGGTATCTTGGTAACTACAGAACTGTTACTGTCACATGTGTACTGTCTAAAATGGTAGAAATAGCCACAAAGGCTAGTATACCAGATTTCATAGAGAAACAGGAGATAATAAATAGGGCACATCATTGTTTCAGAAGAAGTCGATCTACAAAGGCAGCAGGTGCTGACGTCACAGCATGAGCAGTCAGGGCGTTGGAGGAGGGAGGGGGGTGGGACAAGTTTGTAATCTGTTCCTGAACCTATCAAGGTCTTTCAGTTGCATGTGTCACAGAGTCCTGTTAGAAAATTAAACCAGTATGGCATAAGAGGCAGAGCAAACAATATTATCAAGACATTTATTGAAAATAGACAAGACTTTGTAAATAAAAAGTGCAAAAGAGTAAACCTTTTTTTTTTTTACTATCAAAAAGGTAAAACTTGATGTACCACAAGGCTTGGTATTAGGACCATTACTACTTATTCTACATGTAAATGATATGTCAGAAGCTGTAAATGAAATATTTTTCATGTATGCTGATGACACAGCTCTACTAGTCACCAGGAAATCTGCAAAGGACTTTGAAATGAGGAATGTGTTGAGATAGGGCATACAAGTTTTTTTGTGGATGCAACCTTTTTATTAAAGGAAGTAAAACAACTTTCATGAGAATACAAGTAAATAGGCAGCCAAAGCAGATGGTCTTGATATCAAGCTTCAGGACTCAGGTATTTCAGAAGTAAATTGCAGCAAGTTTCTGGCATTGATTGTGGGCAGTTTCACGACAAGGGAGACACACATGAGTAAAATAGTATGCTCGGAAATGAACACAGATATATTTCTCCTGAGAAAAATCTCACAAACTTTTGATCAAGACACTTTACTGAAAGTTTATTAGCATCCAATTTATCTGCACATTTCCTATTGTATACCTGTGTGGGGCAGCGCCGTTAATATACACGTAGGCAGATTACTTAAACTGCAAAAGAAAGTCTTAGGTGCATTGGAAACCTGTCAACAAGGCAGCACTGCAGAAATAAATTCAAAGAATTGCAAATATTGACAGTGCCTGCTCTGCACATATATGAAGCTATTACGTTTCTAAAAATAAACTACATGACTCTGATGAACAAAAATATACATAATTTCAGCACAAGATGTAAAGACTACCACATGTACACAGACTGACTTCAGTGACAAGGAACCTAAACTAACCATATGTTTATTTATTTATTTTTTATTTACGTTTTCTGTGCATGGAGCCATTGTAATAATGGCTTTTGCAAACGTCAGACTTAATACTATGGTTATATTTATACTTATAAAATACACTATATTCTGTAGCTGTTGCTTCTTATGTCTATTTTTTACATTTATCACATTACAACTGATATGCTAATGCCTCATGTTACAATCAATATCTTAAAATTCATTGAAAGAATATAAACATTTTTCTATTAGAAAATATTTTAATTTTGTTTTAAAAATGCTTCCCGTGTACGTTCTTAGAGAGTTTGGTAGCTTGTTATACGAAATCAAACCACTGATATATGGACTTCTATCAGTCATTTTTAACGTTGTTCTGTTACAGAAATAGTTACACTTTCTTCTAGTGTTGTGATCGTTTACATCACTGCCCTTGATAGCTTCTATTGGTTGACTTATAAAAAATACAACTATTTTGAAAATGTACAGAGAATATATTGTCAGATATTTGTGCTGCACAAACACTTCACGACATGAATCTCCATGTCCCATCCCATGTATAAGTCTTATTGCTCTTTTCTGTAGTAGTAGTAGTTTTCTTTTTAAATGTACATCAGCTGCACAGCCCCATAGTTCAGTTCCGTAATTGAGAAAGGAGTAAAGGTTTCCATAATATTCTAATTTCAGTGCTTGGCTAGGAACTATCTTTGCGAGCTGGCTGAGGAGATACATGGCACTACTGACTTTTCCGCATACGAAATTAATGTAGTATGTCTACCGCAAATTTTCATCAACATATACACCCAGGAATTTACAGTTACCATTTTCTGTTGCAGAGATATTACACACACTATTCATATTGTTGTGATGAGAACTGCCTGTTTTAAATGTCAGTAGTTGAGATGTGGTGACATTCACCTTGAGTCCCTGATCATTGAAGTATTTTGTTACGTCTGTTACACCACTAGTAGCAAGAGATTCTAGCTCTTTAGATTCGCTCCCATAGAATAAGATTGACATGTCATCTGCATAGCTTACAATATGGGAGTTAATGGGTTGTGCAACATTGTTAATATATATGTATATTTTATAACTGTTGTAACTTAGATACACAACACAACCAAGAATGTTAATATAGACTGTGGAATGTACCATATCATATACTGAGCACAATAAGATAAGGCAAAGGTATTCAAGCAGTGATAACATAATAACTGAGCATGAGTACAGTGTGGTAGGGATTAATTAGGCACTTGCCAGTGGCGGGCTCTATCAGAAGTTCACAGTATTTCTCTTTTGCAATGCTCTCTTGCAGATGACAACACACTGCTGATGCAAGTGGCTTTTAAGTAACTTGTGCATGCATTATTTCATTCCTCTACCCTTGAGAAACAGCTCGGATATACATGATGTCCATGGCATGTTCCTCTGTGAAGCTCTGACTGAGATTAAGTGCTGATACTGGAGAGCATGGTTTGAAGTACTTGGGGTGTGGGCAGCGTCACAGTCTGCCTTCTCCTGTCAACCCATTTGGTAGGATGGGTGACATCAGCGTGAGCTCCATGCCCACATCAGGTCCAGAACCTTGATGGTTGTGGTGACCCCGCAGTTGGCAGCTAAAGCAGTGGAGATGGCTCCGGTGTGGACCGCAGCTGCATCGGTACTGGTAGCAGTTTGGAGAAGCTACACCAGGTTCATCCACCAGTGACGGAGGACCCCTCATATGTCGTGGCAGGGATCTTGCCACATCAGGTGAACTGGCGTAGCAACATGATGTCCTGGTTGGGGTTGTCTGGTCATTCATGCACAGGCGCAACTGGTCACAATGACGTTCACAGAGGCCCTCTTCTGTATGAACATTGCAGAGACGGTGTCCACGGTGTTGGGAAATGATGGTGGGAATCCATTTTGGGCGATGCAAAACCCGCATGCCCAGACAGACACTTCAGGCCAGAAATGGGACCATGGCTGCATAGATTGGTGTCTCTGACCAGGCTGCAGGAGATGCCAGAATGTGTAGGGTTGACACCTGTGGAGGAGTCCGGCAGGGCTGTTGTTGCAAAATGGCATGAACTAATAGGAAAACATAAATTGATCCAAGACAATGTCAGATTGGACCAAATCAATTCTTTTTCATTTGCTTTTTGAATGTTGTAACTAACCTGTTGGCCTCACCATTGGACTGCAGTTGGAAGGGCAGTGCTAAAATGTGGTGAATCCCGCAGGCATTGCATAAGGAGGCAAACTCCTGTGACACAAACTGAGGGCTTTTATCAAAGACCAGTGTTGCTGGAAGTCCTTTGATGGAAAAAAATTTTGATGGGCTGCCACAGTGGCATAGGCCAAAGTTGATGGCCAGTGAACAACATATGGGAACCGAGAGAATGCTTCAGTTATTATTAGCCGTTATGTATTAATGAAAGGGCTGGTGAAATCAATGTTGAGATGGTCCCAGGCCTGCGAAGTTTGTGACCACAGATACATTGCTGACTGGGCAGCTTGCTGCGCTGCCTGTTTAAAACATAATGTAACCAAACGAGTGATGTTGCCATTTAAACCAGGCCAAAAAGAATGACAGTCAGCTAATACCTTGGTGCATGATACCCACAGTGAGCAGCATGCAGCAATTGCAGGATCTGTGAATGGATAGCTGACATGTCAGCATTTGAATGTTTAACTGTGGGGCAGAAGTGAATCCTGTTCTTGTACCAAGAGAGAAATGGCGTCCAACATTGAATATGTGCGCTGCTTTGCCTGGCACTGACATTGAGTGGTTAAACAGCAAAACTTGTGGCTTGTGATCCGTCTTTCTCTGTTTGTGAATATCTAATCTGAGCTGAATTAAGCTTCTTTGATGTGTATGCAATAGGCCACTTGGAGCCATCAGAATATTTATTAGCTAACACCACCTCCAGCCCATGCTGGGATGCGTCTGTTGCTGACACTAAATGTTGACCCTGATGGTCAACATTTACCAGCTCTAGAAACCTCAAACCCAAGATAAACAATAAGTTTGTTGGGGCGTGGCATGGGATGCATGTTAATCATAGACTGAGCATTAACAGAAGCTTTGAAATCACCCGAAAGGCATAACTGTCCCAACGCCTTCTTGACAATGAGTAAGGGGGTAGCCCATTTGCTGGATGCAATTGGTTGGATAACCCTGAAGGCCATGAGGCGGTTGAGCTCCTCCTTGACTTGGTCACAGAGTGCCATTGGCACTGGGCGAGCCCAAAAGAAATGGGATCTGGCCAAAGGTTTCATGGTGATGTTTGCTTCGAAATTATAGGCCCTCTTCCAGCCCACAGAAAACAGGTAGAAAATTAAGAACATGGCATGGTGTGTACAAGGCGCTTGATCAGAGACAAGTTTAACTTTACCAGAAATAGTAAACCCAAAAAGGTTAAAGACATCCAAATCAAACAAATTTTTGGTCCATGCATTGTTCACCACCAGAAAAGTGAGCAGATGTATCACAGATTTATATGGACTGAGCCGAAATACTGCCTAATATCGGAATGCTTTGTTTATTGTGTGTGACTAATGTACATGACACTGGCTCTAAAGACGGAGAACCCAAGTCCATGTACATTTGCAAGTCGAGTAATAACATGGCAGCACCAGTGTTGATTTGCATGTGCAAAACCTTCTGATAAACCTTGACATCAATAAGAAGTGTATTGGTTGCAACAGAGATTGCCAATACACAATTCACATCCATGTCAGTGTCTGCAATAAACTGTTGCTGCCACAGTTTGTTGGCCCAGCTACCATGGTGTTTTGCTTGTGCACAGACTGCTGCCACCATATCATCCCCCTGTGAACCTTCTGATAAACGGCAGGGGGAAGTGATTTGAACTTCTGCAACCTCACACCGTGATTCAATTTGAGTATCCGCAGCCCTCAAAACCTCAGACAATTGGGCAATAGTCAGAATGTTGGAGAGGGAGCAATTTTCTCTTTGCAGTGCCCATTCATGAACCTCAAAATCAGGGGCCAACCAAAACCAAATGATTGCATCAAGAACCATTTCATCATGCTTAATATATACATGAACAACCAACCTATAGGCCCAAAGACCAGGAGCTTCTTATATGCTGACGATCTCACTCTAGCCACCAAGAGGACAGATTTTGAATCACTGGAGGACAACCACACAAGTGCCCTTGAAGATGTATCCAGATACTACAACACAAACCAGCTTGAACCAAACCATTCAAAGACCAAAGTATGTGCTTTACATTTGAGAAACAAGGAAGCCACTCACAAGTTGCAAATACTATGGTTGGGGGTTGAACTAGAACACTAAGAGACTCCAAAATACTCAGGAGTGACACTTGATAGGTCTCTCACTTTCAAAAAGCACTGCATGAAATGCAAGTCGAAAGTCTCCACCAGTAACAATATCCTGCAGAAAATGGCCGGATCACAGTGGGGTAGTCAACCTGAAACAATCCGAACATCTGCAATGGTACTATGCTATTCTGTGGCAGAGTATGCCTGTCCTGTTTGATATAATTCAACTCATGCCGAACAGGTGTATGTAGCTCTCAATGAAACCTGCAGAATTATAACAGGTTGCTTCAAACCCATTCCATTCGAATGGCTTTACCACCTCACAGAAGTAGCACCACCACCTGTCCGAAGAGAGGTAGCTGCGAACAAGGAAAGAAAGGCAGTGGAACAGGAAATTACTCATCCTCTGTATGGGCATGACTGAAGTCAAGGAAGAGTTTATTGAGACATCAAAGGAACTTAGAACCACTGCTGAAAAAGCTAGGTTACAACTATGGAGGGCTATGACCTACCTTTCCCCTGGTTGGAAAAGAGTTGTTGAAGCTTTACCTCCAGGCCATGACAGGGAAAGGAAGTCCCTGAATAGACTGAGATCTGGAGTTGGAAGATCAAAAGTTAACCTGGAAACATGGGGATACACTGATCCAAATGATATTCAGTGTGACTGTGGAGAAGAACAGACAGTCCGGCACATGTTTCAGTGTCGATTGTGTCCATTCTCCTGTACAGAAGATGACCTTCAACAAGCAACAGAAAATGCACTGGAAGTGGCCAAGTTTTGGTCAAAAGTAATTTAATCATGAATGTGTAAAATGTATGTATATGTACCTGTATGTTTCTGACACGAGAATAATAAAAAAATTGTGTACATCAGTGACAAAGTGACGACGACGGCTTAAACCATGAAGCTCAGCTGCCCAAATCATATAGTTATTTTTTGCAACACCGATAGAACTCAACTCACGAGTCCGTTTACAGTAGTATTCAGACAGAAGGTCGAACTTGTTATGAAAAGCGAGTGAAGATTTATCATACAGGGCGGACAATTGGCAAAGGAGTTCATACCTGTGAGGCAATAACCAAGACAAAAAGAAAGCACAGCATAAAGGGGCATGCTGCAACCATTTTTTCTAGGCTTCCCGTTCTTTGACAGACTCATTGTAAGCCAGTAACAGCAGGGGATAAGAGACCTGAATAGCCACAGGCAAAACAAGAGGTGACGCAGCAGGTGACATAGTCAGAGATGGACCCGAACTGCCCAAAACAGAGGCAAACATTTGCAATACCTGAGTTGTATTGTGTTGCACTGTGGCGAATGCCTCATGCCGTTGACCAATATGCTGCAATGCCACGGTAAGAAACCCTTGCTGATCAACTAGCCAGCATGAAAACTCAGCAGCAGTACTGTCAGACATCACAGATGCAACGAAGGACCAACCAGAGAATGAAAACTGCGTGGAGAGCAATCCCACACTCTCCATCACTTGTGTTGTAACTTGGACACCAACACAACCAAGAATTAGCACAACTTCATTAGACTATGGCATGTACGTGAAGTACCTTAACATATACTGAACACAATAAGATAAGGCAAATGTATCCAAGCAGTAATAACATGATAACTGAGAGTGAGCATAGCGCAGCAAGCAGTATTGCTCTTTCGCGTTGCGCTCTCGAGGATGACAACACACTGCTGACGCATGTGGTTTTCAAGTGTGCACACATTACTGCAATAAGAAACTCCCCAGTTTCAAACAAAACCAGAGATGTCATCTGCTCTCAGCCTGTTGCTACCATGTAAAGGAGTTCTTAGACACAAGTAAAACAGTGTAAACTCACAAATAAGAGATTCTTCTACAAACTCCATATAACAAAAGTAAAGAAATTGTGGTGGCCAGCATATGTATGCAAAATGGTATATATTTTCTTAACTCCCTCCAATAACACTTTGAATAGGTATGTATGTAATCTTATTTATATGGTGTAAACTCTTAATCTCTTTTACAAATGCACGGAAATTCATGTGTATCTTTTTTTTTATCTAGTAACAAGCCTGTTTATATCCTGACATATTTCAAGATTTTAAACATGGCTGCAGCAGCAACTGTTAAAATTCTTCACAATAAAGGATGACAGCCAAAAACAGTTGCAGGATAGAATTTTTTTTTTTTTTTTTTTTTTTTTTATTAAAATTCTTGACCAAGGTTTCGGTACATAAAAATATACCTTCATCAGAAGTAAAACTTTCTGAACAGAAAGACACATTCATTATAAAAGCCATATCAACGAAAGTGAGAAACAGAAGCTTAAATAATGGTGAAATTGCTAAAGTAATACAGGCACAAAATCTTTAGTACTTACTAAAATTACATCATGCACTGGAGAATAATAAAACATATCGAGTATCAGTACCAGGAATGATGAAAGAATGGAATGTGCATAATAATATGCTAACAGAAATGCATGTCAGCAGTAAGAAGGAATAAAGTCTGGAGAAGTTGACTTTTCCAGGAAAGAGCGAGGAATAATAGGGTCAGCAGATGAGAAGGGGGAGGGGAGGACTAAAATAGTTATGGGTGTGGAAACTAGGAAAGATGTTGAGACAGAAATACTTGTTACCTGTTGGAGAGAAGACAGACAAGTGGAGTGTGCTGAGAGGGAAACTATGCTAATAATAAATGCTTTAAGTTGTTATGTCCTCTTGAATGCAGCATGATTTTGATTGCAGTTATGGAATGATGATAAGAATTTGATAACTGAAGAGAGCTGCAGGGTGAATGAAAAACCCATGAAGACAATTGTGTGCAAAAATCACACTTCAAATCCAGTCACAACCATGTTTGTTATCTGAACATAAGGAAGACTGACGTGATCAAACAGCCCTGTGCTATACACACACACACACACACACACATACACACACACACATGCACGCACACCCCTTATAATGCATTTGTGAGTTGCTTGATTCACGCAGAGTTTTCATAATTAGAGTCATGTTGAGCTACAACACAGTAGTAAAGTTTTGTAAGACCTGGTTACATGCATAAGATTTTTTTTTTATCTGCATTTATGTAAGACCAATATTTCCTACACGTTTCTTATAGTTTGTACTTCCAACTCCATATACTCATGATTATGCTGAGGTCTTTCGCTTTCTGTAGTAGAAATGTTGCATGCAGTCAAGGAGTATTATAGAAACTGTTTCATGAACATGTTCACTGATCAGCTTTCAGTGTATTTTGAGTATTAGCTGGCTCCATTGGGTTTAGTTTAAGGCCCAGGTTTGTACCAGTCATGATACTCAGCAAAGCTCATTTTTCTTACCTGATATGGTAGTAGCAATGTTCATAAGGCTGGTGATTAGATACAAACAGATGTTGTCAGCTTAAAAGTGGTATCTACAAGAATGAAATTCATGTGAATCAACAATCTCAAATCCCTGCTGAAATCAGTCCATATGAAAATGGTCATTTCATGTCTGCCATTGGCATCTTTGATGCCATCAGTCTGTGACATCTATGTTGTATTGGAGAAATAATTCAGGTGGCGGGGGAGATGGAGATGGATAAGATGATGACACTTTAACTTCTGTTGTTTTTCCGTACAAATGTCATTATAATAGTCTAGGTGGACATTAAGAAATAAAAAAAATATGTTATTGTATTTATACTGTATAATATGGTCATACTGAAGTTTTTATGTATGCTATGCAGCACTGACAAATTGATTATATATTTAAATTAAACCAAAGAAACTAAATTTTATACATGAACTACATCAGATTCAAATGTGCATCCACATTCTGTAATTGTTACTTAATTTAAAAAAATAGAACTTAAATTTGTGATCAACTTTTTGTTAATTATTTTAGACCTATTATTTAGAAAGCTACACTGACTGTCTGCCAAAGACTGATCTTGAAACAGTCCAAGTCACTTTGTATTTATACTTGGTGACCAGTTTTAGTTACATATCATCTTCAGACCAAATGTCAGTGCATCTAGTTATCTACACAATTCTCTTTCTGGAATCTGATTGAGCTACCTCTTCTTTCTAACCATCCTCAACCTACGCCTTTTTCTCCCTGCAAGATAGCATACTTTTTTGTATTTTTATATGAATCTAGTGACATTATTGGAATTTCACCTTCTGAAGATAAGTCCTAGCCAAGTGCCCTGTCTATTAGTAAGTTTATAGTTTACTGAAAATTTAATGGATGATCTTTAGACTGGTCCCTTAAATCACTTAACCTTTTCAGACCTTCTGGCTACAATTGTGTACATTAACTTTTGCAGTGTCTTAGCTGCAACAGAAGTATCTTTTCCCAATGTAAACCTGAGGTACACATTTGTGAATGTTTACCTTTTCACCATGTATAAGTACTGCCAGCTATTGTACATCACTGTGAAAATATTAGCAAGTCAACCTAGCAGTGTGCAGCAACTCACGGCCACCAGAATACACAGATGTGCTTGTTTTACTATGCTCCACTGTATAATTAAATGTTATTATTGTTATTTTGCAGGGTAGTTATTCAGTGTTCATTTTACTATTTATTGGAATAGATAATATTTCGTAATTAGTTATTTTAGTCTATAAAATGATGCCAAGTATACAAAGTATGGTTTGAAAATGGGTACGTATTTTTCTATAAATCGTGCATCTAAAATCAGTTTGAAAACTCACATAAGAGTAACACTACGTAAAGAAATATTTTCTTTCCTCCAGAAAAAATTCAGCTCTGTAAGAGTTAACTTCAAATCAGAGTCAGTGACTTAACATCTCTGTTACAACTTGTTCTCATTTTCTATTCCTGAAATAAGTTGGCTGCTATGCAAATTACCTAGTGTCCTCTACACATACTAGATGTATTTAAAGTGAATTTTGAAAGACATTACATGTTCCTTGTTGATGATAGTTTGAGATACTATCTAATTTACAATACCATTATGCTCCAGATTGTTGTAGTAACAGAATATGCGGACAAGGAGTTATCTGAAATCCTGAGTAAAGAAGGATACTTGCCTGAGGATCGAGCAAGAAATATTGCCTGTGATTTAGTCTCAGCCCTTTACTATCTTCATTCTCATAGGGTGCTACACAGGTAACATTAATTTCATTTAATGTTTATTGATAATCTTTTTACACAAGATATAACTCTGTTGTTTTGTCTGCAGAATGAAATAATTAGTGACGGAAACCTTTTTTTTTTTTTTTAATTTATTTACCAACCATTACATGTATTACAATCAATACATGATGCACCATTGGACAAGGCGATTATACAATTTATGGTACTCTACAACTAATCAAAATATATAAATAAATCACTGTAAAATAATAAACACATCACATCTGCAATATGCTTTTTTTTCTTTTGCAAATAATGGTTATTTATTGTAAAACACACACAAGCATGCGCACGCGCGCGCGCGCGCGCACACACACACACACACACACACACACACACACACACACACACACACACACACACACTTTTTCTTCATCTCATTTGCAAATGGAATAGCACAGACAGTTGGTGATACTGGTATAAAGTACTATGTCATATGTACTGAATAGTGGCTTTCCAAACACATATGTTGATGCAGAAAAAGCTGCAGAGATCACCAGTGCCAAGCAGATGAGATCCTGACTACCCTTGGTTTTCTCATGTTTTATAATGCACAGTGGGTTATTCAGGTCATGTGATTCTCTATGGTACAATACTTTTGCAAGTTCATCAGTTGATTGCTTTACAGGTGGAAAATATTGCTCTTCACAATTGCTGATCATTCTAACTCTGTAATGAGATCTGACACTCACTGGATATAATGATTCAAGTCAAACATACCGCTGTATTTATAGTAAAAAGGGATATACAACTTCTTGATTTTTCAGTAGACCATTTTAAAGCCTTTACAAATGTTCAAAGGTGTTTCAGAATGCAACTATCTACATTTTTCTTAAATTTCCAATTCTACACTTGCCATATAGACTGAGGTGAAAAAGTCACAACATAGTGATTATCCCATATACAGATGGCAGTAGTATCGTGTAAACATGGTATAAAAGGGTGGTACTTCGGCATATACTTTTTTTTTCTTTTACAAATAATGGCTATTTATTTTAAAACAAACAACAATTTGGTGCAGAAAAGAGTGCAGATTTCTTCAGGAATGCTGTATCTAGTAAGGACACTTGTTGATGATTAGATCCTATATCGAAACAAAACCGAGGGGATGTTGATTGTTACATTTCAATCATTGTTCCAAATAGTCCCAGACTTTCGTTGTAGGATTAAGGTTGGCTAAGTTAGTGGGCCAATCAAGGTGCATTGGGACACTCGAGTGTTCATCAATTTTGCATGTATTCATTTCTGGATTGATGAACAGATGATGGTGATGATGATGATGATGATGATGATGATGATGAACACGAATGGGAGTGCACACAGCGTACACATCATATAGATGTAGAAGAAAGGGCAAAAACTGGTGACCAGAAATATTGAAATAAATATCCTGTCTCGTGTTCATGGTAAACTGAATGAGTGCCCCAAGTTTTGGTATGAAAAATACATCCAAAATACCACAGAAACATGTCAAGTTTGAATTACACATTTCTCACATTGTAGGTTTAACACCTCATTTGGCTGTCCATGCACTTGATGTCCTGCAACATTCATGAAGAGACAAAATCAGAAGCCGCACGGGATTAGCTGAGCAGTCTAAGGCTCTGCAGTCATGGACTGTGCAGTTGGTCCCGGTGGAGTTTCTAGTCCTCCCTCAAGCATGAGTGTGTGTATTTGTCCTTAGGATAATTTAGGTTAAGTAGTGTGTAAGCTTAGGGACTGCTGACCTTAGCAGTTAAGTCCCGTAAGATTTCACACACATTTGAACAAAATCAGAACTCATTGGGCTGCACTGTACGGCCCCAGTCTGCTCCTGTCTAGTTTCTGTGTAATTTGATCCATTGAAGATTGCAGCTTTATGTGCTGCTATGAGTAATGGCCATTCACGAGGTACCTGACTCCAACTGTCCATTACCTGCAGTTGCCTTTGATAGGTGAAAGACTATCCTAACTTTCGATATTCCTTGTTTAGTGCTTTTACGAGGGTAATCCCGAAAGTAAGGTCTCCTATTTTTTTATTAGTACATAGACCTGTTTATTTCTACAATGGTTTACATCAGTTTACAGCTTGAACATTTAGCTATTTTTTGACATAATCACCATTTCTGTTTATGCATTTTTGTAGGCGCTGTGGCAGTTTTTGTATGCCCATGTCATACCAGCTTGCCGCCGTGCTGTTCAGAAAGTTATGAACCTCTTCTTTCACCTCGTTGTTGGAGCTGAATCGCTTTCCGGCCAAATGTTTTGTCACCCGTGACAAATGAGTCCAGAAAGTTATCCTGTTCGGCTGCAAGGCAGTGAAGAAATGCACGGGAAGCATCAACTCGTTGCCGCATGTGGTCCTCAGTCAGCATGCGTGGCACCCATCTTGCGCACACCTTCCGATAGTTCAATGTTTCCGTTAAAATTCTGTGAGTGGTGCTTCGGGAAACCTCAGGAACCAATGTGCAGAGATCATCCAGGGTGATCCGCCGATTTTCGTGCATGCTTTGCTCAACCTTTGACATTGTCTCCTCAGAAATTGATGGCCTCCAGCTTCTTTGTTTGTCGTGAATTTCAGTCCTACCAGCTGCAAACTCTCTACACCACTTACGAACATTTTTGAGATCCATGCATGACTCACCATACACTTCTGTCAGTTGGCAATGGATTTCAATCGGTGCAGTGCCCTTTGCATTCAAAAACCTAGTAACTGCATGCAATTCACACTTAGCAGTGACATTCAACAGGAGCTCCATTCTCAATGGCTCTCAAGCCAAGATTGAGCGCCTCAGTGCGGCGTGTGCATGTTTACACACACGGCGTGAAGCACTCTTCATAACAGTGTGACCAACTGCTACACAGAGTTCTGTACTTATAAAAAAATAGGAGACCTTACTTTTGGGATTACCCTCATAGTACATAGTCAGCAAGTTGATGTGCTGCTGAGATGATGAATTTATTCATTTATTTTGAAATTAATGTTGAAATTTGGAAAGTATTTTGTGAGCTTTACAAACTGCATTAATATTTTGTACAGTACGTGTTCAAAGCCTCTGGTAAAATAGTCACCTGGTAAAATAGCCACTGGTCTGTAGTTTTCCGGTTTCATGAGATCAGCATTTTGGCATTTTCCACCTCCTTAAAAACAGTTCTTTTATCATGGTTTTATTAGTAATGTTGGCCAGTAGTTTATCATTATAGGCAGATGATAGAAATACATACATGTTGCTGCTTCCTCATTACTTGGTAAAAGAGGAATGGAATTATTTAGAAGGCATCTCATCTGTTAAACCATGTATGGGATTTGTTGTGAGAGCTGAGATTTTTAGAAACATTCTACGTCTACATCTGCATGGATACTCTGCAAATCACATTTAAGTGCCTGGCAGAGGGTTCATCGAACCACCTTCACAATTCTCTATTATTCCAATCTTGTATAGCGTGCGGAAAGAATGAACACCTATATCTCTCCATATGAACTCTGATTTCCTTTATTTTAGTCGGGTGATTGTTCCTCCCTAAGTAGTTCGGTGTCAACAAAATATTTTCGCATTCGGAGGAGGAAGTTGGTGATTGGAATTTCATGAGGATATTTCGTCACAACGAAAAAACGCCTTTCTTTTAATGATGTCCAGTCCAAATTGTGTATCATTTCTGTGACACTCTCTCCCATATTTCTCGATAGTACAAAATGTGCTGTCTTTCTTTGAACTTTTTTCGATGTACTCCGTCAGTCCTATCTGGTAAGGATACCACACCTTGCAGCAGTATTCTAAAAGAGGATGGACAACCTTAGTGTAGGCAGTCTCCTTAGTAGGTCTGTTACATTTTCTAAGTGTCCTGCAAATAAAACACAGTCTTTGGTTAGCCTTCCCCACAACATTTTCTATGTGTTCCGTCCAGTTTAAGTTGTTCATAATTTTAATACCTAGGTATTTATGAAATAGCCATTAAATGCATTTGCTAACAAGTATCAATTTATTTTGTACAGAAGTAAACCACATTATTTCCTTTGAGTGTTTTTAATGCTTTACCTGTCATATTTCTAGATGTATGATCTGTAACATTGTTTTCTGATTTGGCAGTGGCCTTTTCAACAGTCAGTTTGTTTGCAAATTTTATTACAATCTCTAGAGTGTACTGTATTCACCATTTCATTTGAAACTTAACCAATTTTTTTGTATGTTTATTGACTGTGCTTAACTTGAAGCATTTGAACAGATGCTATGATCGCTTCTGTACACCATTTGTTTTGTTTTATCTCATATCTGATTCATTTATTTTTAATTGTCAATGCCCATTAATATATTCACCAATCCAAAGTTGTTTACTCTGCCATTCCCAGTGGTGATTACTATCAAACTTTCATTAACTTGGTTATAGTTTAGCATATTTATTATTATACTGTTGTTGTAACTTAAAAAGCATTTTTCCTTGGCTTTAGGTTTTGTTTTCTGAAAATTATTTGTTCTTTGTGATCAAACATGGTTTTACTCTTCTGTTACTGTGTAGCAGTCTTCCTGTACATTTGTTTTAATGTAATCTAGAGCATTAGCACTGTTTATTGTAACCCTACATAACCACAACATTGTTAAGGCCTTAGTTGGCCTTGTTGACAAATTACCTGTTGGCTTCTGTCTCGAGTTCTGTGGCCAACATTTGTTTGATGATTTTTCTGATGTTTTGCCAACGAGTGGCTGGTATTGTCAAAGCTTCACCTTCCGTTACTGTTAGTGGACTGGAGTTGAGCTTGTTGCCACAGATTATATGTATCTGAGGCACCTCTGTCCAAGGGCTTTTCTGTGGTCATTACTGGTGCACTTCTCCCCTTGCTACCTACAATGGGCATTCGCTGCCGCATAGGCATCCACCTTAAGGCTTTCTTGTTTCTTTTTGAAGCTGTTGTTGTATTTGTGTATTTCTGTAGGTTCTCTCAACAAGCAGGTGTGATAGCTCATCTCTACAGCAAGAAATTCTGTACCAGCAAATTTTACTATGTGGTCAGTTTCAAACAATGCAATGTCAGGAGTATATCATATATCATGTGCATGTGGAAAAGTCTGTGTAGGAATGACTGGGCAGTTGATAAATAACAGGCTTACTGAACATAAGTGGCATTGCAGTTTGGGGCAGTTGGTGAAATCAGCCATGGCAGAGCATGTGCTGTGAGCACTTTGTCTAGGCATTGGTTGTTGTTGTTGTTGTGGTCTTCAGTCCTGAGACTGGTTAGATGCGGCTCTCCATGCTACGCTATCCTGTGCAAGCTTCTTCATCTCCCAGTACCTACTGCAACCTACATCCTTCTGAATCTGCTTAGTGTATTCATCTCTTGGTCTCCCTCTACGATTTTTACCCTCCACGCTGCCCTCCAATGCTAAATTTGTGATCCCTTGATGCCTCAGAACATGTCCTACCAACCGATCCCTTCTTCTAGTCAAGTTGTGCCACAAACTTCTCTTCTCTCCAATCCTATTCAATACCTCCTGATTAGTTACGTGATCTACCCACCTTATCTTCAGCATTCTTCTGTAGCACCACATTTCGAAAGCTTCTATTCTCTTCTTGTCCAAACTGGTTATCGCCCATGTTTCACTTCCATACATGGCTACACTCCATACAAATACTTTCAGAAACGACTTCCTGACACTTAAATCTATACTCGATGTTAACAAATTTCTCTTCTTCAGAAACAATTTCCTTGCCATTGCCAGTCTACATTTTATATCCTCTCTACTTCGACCATCATCAGTTATTTTACTCCCTAAATAGCAAAACTCCTTTACTACTTTAAGTGTCTCATTTCCTAATCTAATCCCCTCAGCATCACCCGATTTAATTTGACTACATTCCATTATCCTCGTTTTGCTTTTGTTGATGTTCATCTTATATCCTCCTTTCAAGACACTTTCCATTCCGTTCAACTGCTCTTCCAAGTCCTTTGCTGTCTCTGACAGAATTACAATGTCATCGGCGAACCTCAAAGTTTTTACTTCTTCTCCATGAATTTTAATACCTACTCCGAATTTTTCTTTTGTTTCCTTTACTGCTTGCTCAATATACAGATTGAATAACATCGGGGAGAGGCTACAACCCTGTCTCACTCCTTTCCCAACCACTGCTTCCCTTTCATGCCCCTCGACTCTTATAACTGCCATCTGGTTTCTGTACAAATTGTAAATAGCCTTTCGCTCCCTGTATTTTACCCCTGCCACCTTCAGAATTTGAAAGAGAGTATTCCAGTTAACGTTGTCAAAAGCTTTCTCTAAGTCTACAAATGCTAGAAACGTAGGTTGCCTTTTCTTAATCTTTCTTATAAGATAAGTCGTAAGGTTAGTATTGCCTCACGTGTTCCAACATTTCTACGGAATCCAAACTGATCTTCCCCGAGGTCCGCTTCTACCAGTTTTTCCATTCGTCTGTAAAGAATTCGTGTTAGTATTTTGCAGCTGTGACTTATTAAACTGATAGTTCGGTAATTTTCACATCTGTCAACACCTGCTTTCTTTGGGATTGGAATTATTACATTCTTCTTGAAGTCTGTGGGTATTTCGCCTGTCTCATACATCTTGCTCACCAGATGGTAGAGTTTTGTCATGACTGGCTCTCCCAAGGCCATCAGTAGTTCTAATGGAATGTTGTCTACTCCCGGGGCCTTGTTCCGACTCAGGTCTTTCAGTGCTCTGTCAAACTCTTCACGCAGTATCTTATCTCCCATTTCATCTTCTTCTACATCCTCTTCCATTTCCATAATATTGTCCTCAAGTACATCGCCCTTGTATAAACCCTCTATATACTCCTTCCACCTTTCTGCCTTCCCTTCTTTGCTTAGAACTGGGTTGCCATCTGAGCTCTTGATATTCATACAAGTGGTTCTCTTCTCTCCAAAGGTCTCTTTAATTCTCCTGTAGGCAGTATCTATCTTAGCCTCTACATCCTTACATTTGTCCTCTAGCCATCCCTGCTTAGCCATTTTGCACTTCCTGTCGATCTCATTTTTGAGACGTTTGTGTTCCTTTTTGCCTGCTTCATTTACTGCATGTTTATATTTTTTCCTTTCATCAATTAAATTCAATATTTCTTCTGTTACCCAAGGATTTCTATTAGCCCTCGTCTTTTTACCTACTTGATCCTCTGCTGCCTTCACTACTTCATCCCTCAAAAGAGGAGATAGAGAAGATCCAAAGAAGAGCGGCGCGTTTTGTCACCAGGTTATTTGATAACCGTGATAGCGTTACGGAGATGTTTAATAAACTCAAGTGGCAGACTCTGCAAGAGAGGCGCTCTGCATCGCGGTGTAGCTTGCTCGCCAGGTTTCGAGAGGGTGCGTTTCTGGATGAGGTATCGAATATATTGCTTCCCCCTACTTATACCTCCCGAGGAGATCACGAATGTAAAATTAGAGAGATTAGAGCGCGCACGGAGGCTTTCAGACAGTCGTTCTTCCCGCGAACCATACGCGACTGGAACAGGAAAGGGAGGTAATGACAGTGGCACGTTAAGTGCCCTCCGCCACACACCGTTGGGTGGCTTGCGGAGTATCAATGTAGATGTAGATGTATCCATTCTTCTTCTACTGTATTTCTTTCCCCCATTCCTGTCAATTGTTCCCTTATGCTCTCCCTGAAACTCTGTACAACCTCTGGTTCTTTCAGTTTATCCAGGTCCCATCTCCTTAAATTCCCGCCTTTCTGCAGTTTCTTCAGTTTCAATCTACAGCTCATAACCAATAGATTGTGGTCAGAATCCACATCTGCCCCTGGAAATGTCTTACAATTTAAAACCTGGTTCCTAAATCTCAGTCTTACCATTATGTAATCTATCTGATACCTTTTAGTATCTCCAGGATTCTTCCAGGTATATAACCTTCTTTCATGATTCTTGAACCAAGTGTTAGCTATGATTAAGTTATGCTCTGTGCAAAATTCTACAAGGCTGCTTCCTCTTTCATTTCTTCCCCCCAATCCATATTCACCTACTATGTTTCCTTCTCTCCCTTTTCCTACTGACGAATTCCAGTCACCCATGAATATTAAATTTTCATCTCCCTTCACTACCTGAATAATTTCTTTTATCTCGTCATACATGTCATCAATTTCTTCATCATCTGCAGAGCTAGTTGGCATATAAACTTGTACTACTGTAGTAGGCATGGGCTTTGTGTCTATCTTGGCCACAATAATTCGTTCACTATGCTGTTTGTAGTAGCTAACCCGCACTCCTATTTTTTTATTCATTATTAAACCTACTCCTGCATTACCCCTATTTGATTTTGTATTTATAACCCTGTAATCACCTGACCAGAAGTCTTGTTCCTCCTGCCACCGAACTTCACTAATTCCCACTATATCTAACTTTAACCTATCCATTTCCCTTTTTAAATTTTCTAACCTACCTGCCCGATTAAGGGATCTGACATTCCACGCTCCGATCCGTAGAATGCCAGTTTTCTTTCTCCTGATAACGACGTCCTCTTGAGTAGTCCCCGCCCGGAGATCCGAATGGGGGACTATTTTACCTCCGGAATATTTTACCCAAGAGGACGCCATCATCATTTAATCATACAGTAAAGCTGCATGTCCTCGGGAGAAATTACGGCTGTAGTTTCCCCTTGCTTTCAGCCGTTCGCAGTACCAGCACAGCAAGGCCGTTTTGGTTAATGTTACAAGGCCAGATCAGTCAATCATCCAGACTGTTGCCCCTGCAACTACTGAAAAGGCTGCTGCCCCTCTTCAGGAACCACATGTTTGTCTGGCCTCTCAACAGATACCCCTCCGTTGTGGTTGCACCTACGGTACGGCCATCTGTATCGCTGAGGCACGCAAGCCTCCCCACCAACGGCAAGGTCCATGGTTCATGGGGGGGAGGCATTGGTTGTATTATGTAAATTGTATTAAATCAGTAGAAAATGAAGTTCATCTTTCACTTTGAATCCTGCTAGTTAATTAATATTAAAATGAGAACACACAATACATTTTTGTTTATGCTTCCAGCTGTTCCCCTTACTTGTCATACTATTTAATTTTCTTAGAAGGTATATTGGACTACCATACTGCAGGGTGATCAGCACACATTAACAATTGTGTATTATGCATTGCTATTTCTATGGTTGAGCACCTGAAGACTTTTTCTGTGCATAAATTTGCTAGTGTGGAATTACATACCACTCCAGAGGAGTGATGTATATCCCTGTGTATTCTATCAATGAATGATACTCGTGAATGAAAATCATAAAACAAGTTATAATAGAGCAGAGCACAAATATTTTGCAGATTTGTTACTTTATTTGCACAAGGAGAACCAATCCAAGGGACGATATATGTCTTTAAAGTGGAATGATGATTACAGAACTTTGCAAGAGGGAGTACCTGCATGGCTGTGAAAATAAAAGCTTGTAGCATCATTGGTCTACATTGGAGAATGTCAAGGTCCTAAGAGAATATATATATTTTTGGCAATAGCTTTAATATTTATTCAGAAAAATGCAACATGTTTTGATATTTGGATCGTCTTCTATGAAGAAGTTCCTTGTTGGACATTACGATTTGACAGAATTTTTGTAAGTTTGGTATCGTCAACTTTTTGTTGTGTGTATTGATGGACAGTACGGATTATATGTACAGAAACCGTTGGTACATTATTCAAGAGAAGTCAGAGTGGCAGTATTACAGTTGCTTTACGGTGATAATTACACTAGAAGGAGATGAAGTCCATCATAGCTGCATACTAGGCCATGGTCAAGTGACTAAAAGGTAATTAAGAAACACTATGAAATCTTCATTAATTGAATGAGATCCAACAAAAACAAACACATTTTTGGCTCCCTAGTGCAGGACACAAATGCCATTATTGCTGGAGGAAACTCAAACAGTAGTTAGAATGATTATTAAATAGAATTATTTGAGAACAATAAATTATTTTGATATGATGCTGCCCTTGGCAACAAGATAAATAGATAATGGACAAGAAGAATGCACGTATCAATACACTCACAAAAAATCAGATGTTAAGAGGAAATATAAAATGTTGAAATACAGTTAAAGTTGATGGCATTTTGTTCAACAAAGAAGATTAAGACAGAGAATTGGAAGACTGGCAGACAGTAGCTTTTACACACAGTGACAACTCTGCAGCATCTATCAGTACAAGTGGCAGTTGTTCTACAACTTCATGACATCAAGTTGCAGTGGTACAGAAATTGTTAGTAAGTGTTGTGAATTGGGGAAGCATTGTTCAAGTATTGTTATTATTGCTGTTATTAATATTATTTTGGTTGTATTCCCGTAGTACCTAAATAAATGAAAGAAGTATTAAACACTATTTTTGAGATAAACCAGTTAAATACTAACCTTGATGCGAAAAGGGGATAATTAAATGTCAGTTTAAAAGTGCAGGTGGAACAGTCAGTATACCAAACTAACATTAATTTAAATATTTGAACTGTTAAATTTGAGGATATTATTGCTGAAACATACACTGTGGTAGGACAAATGAACAAAATGTCAAATTATTTATTTGTAGATACGATTAATGCTAAGATAGACCTTCCAGTATGTAAGATGAACACATTACTAAATGACATCCGGAAAATATAGAGACAGATAGAAATTTACTAGAATTGGAATCAACAATATTAAATTTTAAAGAGAATTACATTTTGGTGTAACTGAACAGTTAGATTTAGTGAGGAACAAGGTAAATGGTCAGTCTTGGATAAATTCTAGTGTCTGATTCCATTCATTGGCTTTGATCAATGATGTCATACCGAAGGCAAAAATGCTGCATAGAAACAATCTATGAAAGGGAACGGATCACACTCATAAACAAACGAATGTAGTGTGTGATTAAATTACACTCACATTTAAATTGATTATTATTTATGCATGAATTACATTTAAACGTGTTGAAAATAATGAAAATAAATAAGAGCAATGGGAAAAATTACGTCTGATTAGATT
Organism: Schistocerca serialis cubense; assembly: GCF_023864345.2. Taxonomy (NCBI): domain Eukaryota; kingdom Metazoa; phylum Arthropoda; class Insecta; order Orthoptera; family Acrididae; genus Schistocerca; species Schistocerca serialis. The sequence continues at coordinate 639,499,679 of NC_064638.1, forward strand.
TATTATCACAATTTATGCAAGTACAGGGGTGCAGAAAACCATTAAACTGCATCACAGTGTAGCGCATGTTGAAATCGTAGTATTATAAATTCCATTAATATTAATATTAATTATTCATTAAAATAGAATAAGCACAGGAAAATTGGGGTTTTGCACAGAGAGAAACTAAATTACAACAGAATAATAAAGTAAATGATATCAAATACGAATTACTAACATGAAATATGGAGAAACCAACAACCTAAAATAAATAAATTTAAAAAAGCCAGTACACAAGTAAGTAAAATTCATAAAACACAGCAAATATTGTTACTGATAACTGGAACTGACCTGTATATGAGGTCAATTCTAGTTACCGATTTCAGTATTTCTAAATTTTTCACAGAAGTTCAGAGAGCAGTTATGAGTGCAGAAATGGTATTATATTTAACACAAGTCCTGGAAAAGTGATCTAATTAGTGAACCATCGAATAGCCATAATCGGAGACTAGAATTGACGTGTATAGGGGATCAGTTTTAGTTACCAATTCCAGTGTTTGTAGCTGTTTCACAGTAGTTCAGAGAGCAATTACAAGGGAATAATATTATTACATTTGATGCACCTGCTGAAAAAAACCAATCCAGTAAACAGTCCATCAAATAGTTGGAATCGGTAACTAGAATTGACCTACATAGGTGGTCAGTTCTAGTCACTGATCCCATTATTACTAACTTTTTCGTAAAAGTTCAGAGAGCAATAATGAGTGCAGAAATGGAATTATATTTAACACACGTCGTGAAAATATGATCTAATTCATGAACTGTCTAATCGGTAACTAGAACTGACCTATGTGGGTGGTCAGTGGTTGGAATCAATTACTAGAATTGGCCTATGTAGGAGGTCAGTTCTTGTTACCAATTCCAACTATTCATCCACAAAATGATGGGAATTGTTAATTAGAACTGACCTATATATGGAAAAACGATGTGGTTAATGAACCATGGACTGTTTGGATTGGGAACTACAATTGAGCTGTATACCTATATTCTAGTTGTTAATTCCATGCTTTCCATTGTAAATAATGTATTAATATAGATCAATTGTAGTTAATGATTCCACAAATCATTATTTTTCAATGTCTTTGCAGTAATTATGTGCAGTATTATGTTGTAGGATTTCTATTTTGCTGTTACTTCCTGTGCTACTGCAGTAAATAATAGGTTTGTTTGTCACAGAGTACAGATAGGAAAGAAGCAATGGAAATACTGAAAGAAACCACTGGGAACACACATTGTAAAAATGCAGGACTTGCATACCTTGGAATCGACAAAAGAATTCTCCTGTATAGGAGAAATTTACTGATCCTTTTGAAAGAACATTATTGTCCAAAGTAATAAAGAAAACTAAAATCTTTAAAAACATTGCTGCACACTCAAAAAATGAAATGCAAGAACAAGAGAACCTTGGAACTGATAACTATACTACACATAACTCACACCAGCAAAATAACTCGAAAATGACAAACAATAGAATTTCTACCTCAAGAATGAAAGTAAAATTGACAGAAGTATAGCAAAAATATCGAAATGGAAAACATTAAATTGGCTACGTACAAAGAAACTTATGAACTTCCAAAGGAGTGAAAGATTGAGGCTGATAAGAACAACAAAATGATGACATAACAAGAAATATTAATATTAGGAGCTCAAACTATAACAAAATATGCAAAAACTAGATCAACTAATCAAAAAGTTAATAATAAACACTAACTGACAGGTACAAAAGAGGCATCACCCAAATCAATTCTTCCCAGATTCAGACTTTTAAAATAAAAAAGACAAATATATTATTAAGTCAATCACATAAACCCAAGGCACAAGACACAACAACCAACCCCTTGCCCCGTTATTGTGCCCAAAAAATATTAAAACAACAGGAAAACGTCCCCCAGACAAACCAAAAAGGTACCAAACACATAGCCAATAAAAAAAAAAATACCAACAGAAAAAAATATGAAACCCATCCACACCTAATTAACAAAATGAGGTTTGTAGATATTGATGACTATTTTCATAAATGCTAGAAATATACAGTAACCTTGAGGAATACTCTTCCTCCAACAAAATCCATCCAAATGGCCTTGCGACACTTAAATCCTTCTCTTTCCCTGCCTGACAATAGATTATACAGCCCCCAAAATCCCCTCAATAATATTTGTAAACATCCTTTAAACTCAGTACTGTGATTTACAACCAAATGACAAACCCTGTCACCTGACCCCTTGCAGGAAGCAAACTCATCTGACATTGCTATTGAACCTTCTTCCACATATTCTTGAATTAAAGATGTTACCACTTCTTTCATATGATTTAGAATGACCCTAAATGCAACATCAGCACTATCCCCTTCAGCTATTACTACTCCAAAAACCCAAAGCCCAACAGCTTCATGCCCCCTTTCATACTTTCTCTTTCCAATATTGTGACTCATCTACAACTGTAACCCATGGCGCCCCCCCCCCCCCCCCCTTTCCACTGTAATCTCCTGTACTTTATAAATTCCCCACAGACTTCTCTACAGAAGAAAACCGGTCAACTACAGTGCCACACACAACCCCTGTTTCGTACATGACTCATTGAGAAGAATATTTATAGTAAAAATAGTAAGCTAACATGACTATTACCTCTAAATTCAGCCTCGATCATTTTTCAAGCTAGGTCCTTCTGGATATAGACCGCCATATATTATTTTTCCTGCACCTCCACATGAATTCATTGGAAGTTCTTGTCAACACCATATAATTACCACAAACACTGTACTTGCAAAATTCTGCAATAACTTCCAATGGCTGTAAAAATCTTACAGTAGATTTACTGACAGTCATTCTTTCAAGGAACATTTTCACTGTAAACACAAATAACTCATCTGTAATGAAAAGCAGTTGTGTAAGAAATGAGAATGTTGTGAATCACAAATACTTTCATCAACAAAAGATACTGAAAACAAATTACAAAACAAAAACAAAACAATATACGTCTGATTTTTAATATACATGCCAACAAAGAACTCCAGAGAAAACATTTAACGTTCACAACTACAGTCTGCGGCACAAAAAAAAAAAAAAAAAAAAAAACACACACACCCACACATTACTTCATTGGTCTAAAATGACTGGTGGAATCAGACACTAGAATTGACCTGCAATCTTAGGCTCCAGTTTTATAACATTGGAGGAACATGTTAGTGATTTAATGGAACAAAAGATTCAGCAAAACATTGAGTCATCTGTTGATACACCTTTTTCAGCGGGTGTCATCTGTGAACAATCTGTTTTGGAGAAAAATTTAGCACACAACTACAGGTGAAATTATCTATGCATGATTTTTGTGGACAATTTAAAACTAATTCCAAAAGCTGCAGTGAAATTTTAGAAACTGTTTCTTTTATAAGCATTTCTGCTGCTACCACCTGACTCAGTAATTCAAACATCTTACTTTCATCACTGGGGTATAGTTCCTTTCCTTAAAAGTAAAATGCAGCAGAGATGATTTTGTCTCACAGGATTTCATGGATTAGAAAAGAGTCACTCAAAACACAAACTTTCATTTCTATTTTCATACATAATAAACCACGATGTATTCACTAGGAAAGGCCTCAAGACAAGTGAATGTCATAAACGCCCTATAAATTTAATTCTTTTGAAATGATGTAGAGGATTGGGTGAACACGCATATATATAAAAAACAAAGATGATGAGACTTACCAAACAAAAGTGCTGGCAGGTCGATAGACACACAAACAAACACAAACATACACACAAAATTCTAGCTTTCGCAACCAACGGTTGCTTCGTCAGGAAAGAGGGAAGGAGAGGGAAAGACGAAAGGATGTGGGTTTTAAGGGAGAGGGTAAGGAGCCATTCCAATCCCGGGAGCGGAAAGACTTACCTTAGGTGGAAAAAAGGACGGGTATACACTCGCGCACACACACACACACACACACACACATGTCCATCCGCACATACACAGACACAAGCAGACATTTGTAAAGGAAAAGAGTTTGGGCAGAGATGTCAATCGAGGCAGAAGTAAAGAGGCAAAGATGTTGTTGAAAGACAGGTGAGGTATGAGCGGCGGCAACCTGATATTAGCAGAGGTTGAGGCCTGGCGGATAACGAGAAGAGAGGATATGCAGAAGGGCAAGTTCCCACCTCTGGAGTTCTGACGGGTTGGTGTTAGTGGGAAGTATCCAGATAACCCGGACGGTGTAACACTGTGCCAAGATGTGCTGGCTGTGCACCAAGGCATGTTTAGCCACAGAGTGGTCCTCATTACCAACAAACACTGTCTGCCTGTGTCCATTCATGCGAGTGGACAGTTTGTTGCTGGTCATTCCCACATAGAAAGCTTCACAGTGTAGGCAGGTTAGTTGGTAAATCACGTGGGTGCTTTCACACGTGGCTCTGCCTTTGATCGTGTACACCTTCCGGTTACAGGACTGGAGTAGGTGGTGGTGGGAGGGTGCATGGGACAGGTTTTACACCGGGGGCGGTTACAAGGGTAGGAGCCAGAGGGTAGGGAAGGTGGTTTGGGGATTTCATAGGGATGAACTAAGAGGTTACGAAGGTTAGGTGGACGGCGGAAAGACACTCTTGGTGGAGTGAGGAGGATTTCATGAAGGATGGATCTCATTTCAGTGCAGGATTTGAGGAAGTCGTATCCCTGCTGGAGAGCCACATTCAGAGTCTGATCCAGTCCTGGAAAGTATCCTGTCACAAGTGGGGCACTTTTGTGGTTCCTCTGTGGGAGGTTCTGGGTTTGAGGGGATGAGGAAGTGGCTCTGGTTATTAGCTTCTGTACCAGGTCGGGAGGGTAGTTGTGGGATGCGAAAGCTGTTTTCAGGTTGTTAGTGTAATGGTTCAGGGATTCCGGACTGGAGCAGATTCGTTTGCCACGAAGACCTAGGCTGTAGGGAAGGGACCGTTTGATGTGGAATGGGTGGCAGCTGTCATAATGGAGGTACTGTTGCTTGTTGGTGGGTTTGATGTGGACGGACGTGTGAAGCTGGCCATTGGACAGATGGAGGTCAACGTCAAGGAAAGTGGCACGGGATTTGGAGTAGGACCAGGTGAATCTGATGGAACCAAAGGAGTTGAGGTTGGAGAGGAAATTCTGGAGTTCTTCTTCACTGTGAGTCAAGATCATGAAGATGTCATCAATAAATCTGTACCAAACTTTGGGTTGGCAGGCCTGGGTAACCAAGAAGGCTTCCTCTAAGCGACCCATGAATAGGTTGGCGTACGAGGGGCCATCCTGGTACCCATGGCTGTTCCCTTTAATTGTTGGTATGTGTGGCCTTCAAAAGTGAAGAAGTTGTGGGTCAGGACGAAGGTAATGAGGAAAGAGGTTTTAGGTAGGGTGGCAGGTGATCGGCGTGAAAGGAAGTGCTCCATCGCAGCGAGGCCCTGGATGTGCGGAATATTTGTGTATAAAGAAGTGGCATCAATGGTTACAAGGATGGTTTCCGGGGGTAACAGACTGGGTAAGGATTCCAGGTGTTCAAGAAAGTGGTTGGTGTCTTTGATGAAGGATGGGAGACTGCATGTAATGGGTTGAAGGTGTTGATCTACGTAGGCAGAAATACGTTCTGTGGGGGCTTGGTAACCAGCTACAATGGGACGGCCGGGATGATTGGGTTTGTGAATTGTAGGAAGAAGGTAGAAGGTAGGGGTGCAGGGTGTCGGTGCGGTCAGGAGGTTGATGGAGTCAGGTGAAAGGTTTTATAGGGGGCCTAAGGTTCTGAGGATTCCTTGAAGCTCCGCCTGGACATCAGGAATGGTATTACCTTGGCAAACTTTGTATGTGATGATGTCTGAAAGCTGACACAGTCCCTCAGCCACATACTCTGGACGATCAAGTACCACGGTCGTGGAACCCTTGTCCGCTGGAGGAATGACGATGGAACGGTCAGCCTTCAGATCACGGATAGCTTGGGCTTCAGCTGTGGTGATGTTGGGAGTAGGATTAAGGTTTTTTCAGAAGGATTGAAAGGCAAGGCTGGAAGTCAGAAATTCCTGAAAGGTTTGGAGAGGGTAATTTTGAGGAAATGGAGGTGGGTCCCGCTGTGACGGAGAACGGAACTGTTCCAGGCAGGGTTCAATTTGGATAGTGTCTTGGGGTGTTGGATTATTCGGAGTAGGATTAGGATCATTTTTCTTTGTGGCTAAGTGATATTTCCAGCAGAGAGTACGACTGTAGGACAGTAAATCTTTGACGAGGGCTGTTTGGTTGAATCTGGGAGTGGGGATGAAGGTGAGGCGTTTGGATAGGACAGGATAGGACTCACCCTTGGATAGGACTCACCCTTGGATAGGACTCACCCTTCACAACCTCTCCAGCAAACCTCAACCTCCTCTCGTTGCACACAGACCCAGTCTCTCCCATCTACTCAATCTCCCACTTCCAGCTCCACTCCCTCCAAAACCTCAGAATTCCAATCAACACAATCTGGAACCACAACACCCTAATTCAGTAGTTCACCTTTCCTCCAAACCTCTCTCCCAATCTGAAACCTCTGTCCTATCCAAAGGCCTCGCCTTCATCCCCACTCCCAGATTCAACCAAACAGCCCTCGTCAAAGATTTACTGTCCTACACTCGTACTCTCTGCTGGAAATATCACTTTGCCACGAAGAAAAATGATCCTAATCCTACTCTTAATGATCCAACTCCCCAAGACACTATCCAAATTGAACCCTGCCTGGAACAGTTCTGTCCTCCGTCACAGCGGGTCCCACCTCCTCTTCCTCAAAATCACCCTCTCCAAACCTTCCAGGAATTTCTGACTTCCAGCCTTGCCTTTCAATCCTTCTGAAAAAACCTTAATCCTACTCCCAACATCACCACTGCTGAAGCCCAAGCTACCCGTGATCTGAAGGCTGACCATTCCATCGTCATTCTTCCGGCGGACAAGGGTTCCACGACAGTGGTACTTGATCGTCGGGAGTATGTGGCTGAGGGACTGTGTCAGCTTTCAGACAACACCACATACAAAGTTTGCCAAGGTAATCCCATTCCTGGGGCGGAGCTTCAAGGAATCCTCAGAACCTTAGGCCCCCTACAAAACCTTTCACCTGACTCCATCAACCTCCTGACCCCCCGACACCCTGCACCCCTACCTCCTACCTTCTTCCTACAATTCACAAACCCAATCATCCGGGCCGTCCCATTGTAGCTGGTTACCAAGCCCCCACAGAACGTATTTCTGCCTACGTAGATCAACACCTTCAACCCATTACATGCAGTCTCCCATCCTTCATCAAAGACACCAACCACTTTCTTGAACACCTGGAATCCTTACCCAGTCTGTTACCCTCGGAAACCATACTTGTAACCATTGATGCCACTTCTTTATACACAAATATTCCGCACATCCAGGGCCTCGCTGCGATGGAGCACTTCCTTTCATGCCGATCACCTGCCACCCTACCTAAAACCTCTTTCCTCATTACCTTCATCCTGACCCACAACTTCTTCACTTTTGAAGGCCACACATACCAACAATTAAAGGGAACAGCCATAGGTACCAGGATGGCCCCCTCATACGCCAACCTATTCATGGGTCGCTTAGAGGAAGCCTTCTTGGTTACCCAGGCCTGCCAACCCAAAGTTTGGTACAGATTTATTGATGACATCTTCATGATCTTGACTCACAGTGAAGAAGAACTCCAGAATTTCCTCTCCAACCTCAACTCCTTTGGTTCCATCAGATTCACCTGGTCCTACTCCAAATCCCGTGCCACTTTCCTTGACGTTGACCTCCATCTGTCCAATGGCCAGCTTCACACGTCCGTCCACATCAAACCCACCAACAAGCAACAGTACCTCCATTATGACAGCTGCCACCCATTCCACATCAAACGGTCCCTTCCCTACAGCCTAGGTCTTCGTGGCAAACGAATCTGCTCCAGTCCGGAATCCCTGAACCATTACACTAACAACCTGAAAACAGCTTTCGCATCCCACAACTACCCTCCCGACCTGGTACAGAAGCTAATAACCAGAGCCACTTCATCATCCCCTCAAACCCAGAACCTCCCACAGAGGGACCACAAAAGTGCCCCACTTGTGACAGGATACTTTCCAGGACTGGATCAGACTCTGAATGTGGCTCTCCAGCAGGGATACGACTTCCTCAAATCCTGCACTGAAATGAGATCCATCCTTCATGAAATCCTCCTCACTCCACCAAGAGTGTCTTTCCGCCGTCCACCTAACCTTCGTAACCTCTTAGTTCATCCCTATGAAATCCCCAAACCACCTTCCCTACCCTCTGGCTCCTACCCTTGTAACCGCCCCCGGTGTAAAACCTGTCCCATGCACCCTCCCACCACCACCTACTCCAGTCCTGTAACCGGAAGGTGTACACAATCAAAGGCAGAGCCACGTGTGAAAGCACCCACGTGATTTACCAACTGACCTGCCTACACTGTGAAGCTTTCTATGTGGGAATGACCAGCAACAAACTGTCCATTCGCATGAATGGACACAGGCCGACAGTGTTTGTTGGTAATGAGGATCACCTTGTGGCTAAACGTGCCTTGGTGCACGGCCAGCATATCTTGGCACAGTGTTACACCGTCTGGGTTATCTGGATACTTCCCACTAACACCAACCTGTCAGAACTCCGGAGATGGGAACTTGCCCTTCAGTATATCCTCTCTTCTCGTTATCCGCCACGCCTCAACCTCCGCTAATTTCAGGTTGCCGCCGCTCATACCTCACCTGTCTTTCAACAACATCTTTGCCTCTTTACTTCTGCCTCGATTGACATCTCTGCCCAAACTCTTTGCCTTTACAAATGTCTGCTTGTGTCTGTGTATGTGCGGATGGATATGTGTGTGTGTGCGCGAGTGTATACCCGTCCTTTTTTCCACCTAAGGTAAGTCTCTCCGCTCCCGGGATTGGAATGACTCCGTACCCTCTCCCTTAAAACCCACATCCTTTCGTCTTTCCCTCGCCTTCCCTCTTTCCTGACGAAGCAACCATTGATTGCGAAAGCTAGAATTTTGTGTGTATGTTTGTGTGTCTATCGACCTGCCAGTACTTTCATTTGGTAAGTCACATCATCTTTGTCTTTACATATATTTTTCCCACGTTGAATGTTTAAGAAAGTTTTATTTAAACTGATTATACACATATACAAGACAATGCCATATTATGACATAAAAAGTTACAATTATGATTCTCTTCCTTAAATGATGAATTCTATGCACCTATTTTTCCTGGAAAATTGATTAATTTATATATATATATATATATATATATTTTAGAGGAAAACATTCCACGTGGGAAAAATATATCTAAAAACAAATATGATGAGACTTACCAAACAAAAGCGCTAGCAGGTCGATAGACAGCGCTTTTGTTTGGTAAGTCTCATCATATATTTACGTTGTCAGCTCATATTGATGAGGGAAACACTGGGAAAGTTACTGAACTGAAATCATAATTTTTGACGTGCTGACATCAGTATTAAAATTAACAAAATTTATTTGCCTTCATGCATGCAAAAATAACAGTATGGCAGACTAATATAATTCTTCAACAAGTAACTTAATGGCATGCAGTGCTAACTAAAATAATATCATGTAAATTAGTTACAAACTGATTGCTGGCTGGTATGCATTAGATGGATACTTGGTAGATGGAGATGAGGTAAAACCAGGCAATTACTAAGAGTAAAAAGATACCAATGTTAAAAATAGAAAAAAAAATAGCAGGAGGAGATATGAACTTTAAATAGGATGTTGTGCCCTAATACATGTGACATAGTAGTTGTACCAAGGAAGGAGGATCTATGCCTGTGTTAAAGAAAATATATTATATAATATGTCTGAGGAAAGAGATGTCTAATGTAAGAATTAATTATTGTTACATCAGGGATTTATGCCAATGTTGTACAGAAGGAACCTTGCCTGAGTTTTAAAGCATAAGAAATATAATTAAATAGAAAATGATTAAGGATGGTTTGGAACCGCGTGACCGCTACGGTCGCAGGTTCGAATCCTGCCTCGGGCATGGATGTGTGTGATGTCCTTAGGTTAGTTAGGTTTAATTAGTTCTAAGTTCTAGGGGACTGATGACCTCAGATGTTAAGTCCCATAGTGCTCAGAGCCATTTGAACCATTTTGATTAAGGATGTCAAGAGCGCCTGAGTTTGTGTGTTGAAATAATGGATGTTTAATAAAGGATTAACAGTATACCACGTGTAGACAGTGATGGACACATAGGCCTCCCCTCCCTCCCCCCGCCACACCCACACTGCCCTAGCCAGTCGGCTGACTCAATTGTGAGTAGCTGTACTTTCCTATCTAGGGCACGTGCGTCCACGTCATTGTATTTTATATGTTTCTGTCTGGCACATAGGGATTGACTTAATGTCTTAGCTCTGTTGGACACTCAACCTGACATTGATTGTCCTATTGACGATGTAATTAATCAATTTTCCAGGAAAAATAGGTGCATAGAATTCATCATTTAAGGAAGAGAATCACAATTGTAACTTTTTATGTCATAAGATGGCATTGTCTTGTATATGTGTATAATCAGTTTAAATAAAACTTTCTTAAACTTTGATGCGAGATGATTATTTTTTATTACGGTAAAACTAAAGGTAGCTCAAGATATCTTTAGTGCCCCCTCCTTGAGGTTTTTCTGTATCCGCCACTGCGTGTAGAGAAGTGTACGATTTGCAAGTACTCAGAATTTAGTTCTACCTGCAGTGTTGTTAAACAAAACTGTAAAACTGTCATGGAAGAATAAGGCAGCTAGAATTTATTGTTTCCTCATGAAAACTACTGTTTTGAAAGTTATGCCTTGAGAGGAAATTATTACAGTTTTGCCATGATGCCATTAAGAGTCAAATAAATTAATGATAAACAGTTTCAAGTGAAAAGTACATACACAGTGAAACAAATATACTGTAGTGGACACTGAGGTTTGAATATTTATCATATTAAGAAAACATTATGCACAAATGTAAAGTCACATTCCTTCAGTTACTACTGAGCAATGATTACTGTTGTGTTGATAATCATGATGAAACAACCAGAGGTGTAAAATGAAAAGCACATTAATGTACTTACAAGACAGTGTTTATTAACTTTAACTAATTAGAGTGGTGTATTAAAAGAATTTATTGCTAATATAAAAGGATTCCAAAATTGTAGATATGTGATTTATGAATTAAGAAAAATAATTATATTTACCTTAGGATCATTTATCTAAGTAGGGGGTTATATAATATTATATACCACTCCTGGGGAGTGATGTATGTCAGTACATATTCATGCAGGTGAATGATATTCTAAAATGAAAACCATAAAACAAGTTAGAGGAGAGCACAAATATTGTGTGGATTTGTTATTTTATTTGCATTTGAAGGATCATACTGAGGGCTGATGCATGTCTTCAGGATAGGTTGGTGACTGCAGTAACTTTGCAAGAAAACATATGTGTGCAGATGTGAATATAGAAGCTCCTAGAATTGCTGGCCTATGTTGAAGAAGCTCAAAGTCCTCAGATAATGTATTAAGGGTATCCATAAAAGAATGTCCCTGCTGCAAATTTTAATAGTAACAACTGTAAGCATTGTAGAGTGTTCTTTGAACATCACAAGTAAAGAGTAACTCAAACAGTTTTAGATAAGCATGTACACAAGTACTGTTTTGTTGTTTTCCCACTTGCAGTGCCAAATACCAAAGTGGTGACCTCTGAGCGTAAAGTGTTTTGTGCTCTGTTGTTCGTTAAGCATGTATCTCTAATTTCAGTTCAGTGTCCATTTCAGTTAAAGTTAAATTGTGATCCTCCATGCAGCAATAACATCTGCCAATGGTATAGTCAGTTCAGAACAGTCAAATGTGTGTGTAAGGGGAATAGCATGGGGCAACCAAAAATGTCTGAAGAGGCTGCTAACTGTGTCAGAACATCTTTTCTTTGTGATCCTAAGAAATCTGTTCAGAAAGTAAGTCTTGAACTTCAGTTGCCAAAGACGACAGTGTGTGAAATTTTAAGAAATTTTTTACACATTGTGTATTTATTGGTTGGTACATGCTGTAAAGCCAGATGACTATGCTGTACATTATAATGTTGCAAGTGAAGCATTGCAGTGGGAAGATGATTCTCTCATTCGTGTGGTGTTCTGTGATACGTGATAAGGCAATTTTTCATCTAAGTGGGAAGGTGAATAAGCATAATGTTTGTATCAGCATGTCAGAACATCCTCGCAGTCTTTTACAGTATCAAAGAATTTCTGTGCTGTGTCCCTATGTCAAGTTAACAGACCTCATTTTTTCTGCTGAAGGTATGGCTTATCTGGATATGTTTCAAGAATTCCTCTTCCCCAATTTAGAAGGGGAATGTGAAAACTTTACTTGACAACAAGATGGATCCCCACCCATTGGCATGTCTTTCTACGAGAGTAGTTGAACATTGAAATCCATGATTGTTGGGCTGGTCTCAACGGTCAATATGACAGCACTCTTTTTCCACTGGCCCCACATTCACCTGACCTTATGCCCTGCAATTACTTCCTTTGGGGTTGAACTTTGAAGTCCATGACTGATGGGTAATGGCCAATACGACAGCGCTCTTTTCCACTGGCCTGCACATTCACCTGACATCATGCTATGCAATTTCTTTCCTTTAGCATTGATTTAGGGTTGAACGCTGAAGACCCTGACCAGTGGATTGGACAAGATGGTCAGTATGACAGTGCTCTTTTCTGTAGGCCTCCGTGTTCATCTGATGTCAAGTCATGTGATTTTCTTTTTCCTTTGGGGCTTTATAAAACATCATGTCTGCAGTCCACTACTGCCTAAGGATTTGCCAGGGTTGAGACAAAATTGAAGAGGCTACTGCTTCCATTTTTCACTAAAGAGTTGAGACAATTGGATTGCAGGTTGGATAATGTCGTAATTTAAAGGTGTACGTATTGAACAATTGTAAGATAAAGTAGGTTAGTTTACCTTCAATTTGATGTGTGATTTGTTGTAATTAGTCTAAATTAAACTGTTATAATATACCACTGAACCTGGAACATTCTTTTATAGACACCTTGTATATTTTTGACAGTACTTATCTATGAACCATGAACCTGGCTGTTGGAGGGGTGGCTTGCATGCCTCTGTGATACAAATAGTTGTATCAGTTGTGGAGGCTAACTTAGAACTGATCCCTGGGGTAAACCGTATAAAATAATCTACAAGAAAATACAATTACCAACAGTCTTCTCCACTCTCAGAAGGAATGATGGGACAGTAATAGAAAGGTGGAAACAGTCAGCTGCCCTGCTAATGAATACACTACTTCCTGATGATGGAGCAGAAGGTGAGACAGATGATCAGTGAACGTTACGGGACATGTTGTGGGAAGAATATAGGAACAATAAACTTGTGTACCCTTTTGATCAAGAAGAAATTAGGCATATAATTTTAAGACTAAAAAGAAAAAAATCTCCAGGACCGGATGGGATCCCTGCCAAAGTAATACAAGTCTTATGTGACCAATTAGATAGTTACTTGTGCATTTTGTACTATGAGTGTGTCTTGCAAGGAAGGGTCCATGCACCATGGAAGAACACTGAAGAGGTAATAATTAGTAAAGGACAAGATAAAGATTCAATGATACCCTAATCCTACAGACCAGTTTGTCTTTTGAACATTCTCGGCAAGATATTTGAAAAACTATTATGCAAAAGATTACAAGATCACAGACTGCTACGAGGTATGAGCCCTCAGCAGTACAGGTTTAGAAGAGGCTAGTCAACTGAAGACACAATTAACAAGGCGATTTCACTAACGACAGATAATCATTTTATATACGCTCTAGGAATGATGATTACTACTACTTGCACATTTTGATAACTTGTGGTGGCCTTCTTTGTTTGGTTGCCTGAGGGGTTTGGATGTCCAGAAGTGCTGTATAATTGCCTGAGAGATTATTGCCACGGGCAACATGCTTCTTTAACATGCCCAGGAAAGAAAATAATGAAGACAATAACAAAATGCTGTCCACAGGGATCAGTGTGTGGTCCAGAGTTTTGGGTTGTACCACTGGAGTCCATACTACCGAAATTATATGACAGCAGTAACATAAGCGGTCTGGTGGCATTTGCAGATGATGTGCTGTTCGTTGTAAGGGCTGACTGCAGAAGAATTATAGAAGACAAATTTAATGTAGCCCTCCACAAATTTGAGGGCTGGTGTCTAAGTGTTAAATTGTCACTAACTCCTCACAAAACAACGTACCTCCTGCAGAAAGGGAACCTAATAAAAAATCCTAAAATAAAATTAAATGATATAACAACTAGAAGATACGCAGTAACGAGATATCTAGGGGTATTTCTCAACGAACATAATAACTTTGCAGATCTTGTAGAGGAAGCAGGCAGGAAGGGTACCAACATAATGCATAAAATTATAACCATTGCAAATAGGCAATTTTGGCTTCCCTTGAAGACAATTAGAGTATACGACCAATTTGTATTTTCATCAGTTGTAGGATATTGCGCGAGTGTCTGGGCTCTTAGACGTCAGCTAGTGAAGCCAGCCTCATTAGTGAGAAAAGTGCAATGAGGTGTGCTACTAAGATTAATGGGGGCCTACAGTGCTACCCCACATGATGCTTTGTTGGTAATTCTAGGAATATGCCCAGTGGACTTGGAAACTTAGGAAAACGGGAGCCTTTTAAAGATTGCATATTACAACTCTGACAAAATATATGGGACATTTCAGGTACTGGCAGGAGAAAGTACAAATTTATTCCTAACATCAGGGAGAGATTAAAAATGAGATTTCTTAAGCCATCAAGTGGATTGATACATTACCTGACTGGCCATTCCCTTATGCCACATATCTATACCAAATCAGAAGATAGATGAATGGTAGCTGCACCTGTGGCAGTGTGGGCACACCAGAACACACATTGTGGTACTGCTTGCTCTATGAAGATGCAGCGGATAATGATGTCAGATTTTATGGATGTTGGATCCCAAAGCAGCACTAAGGAGTGAGTAGACCTGGCGAATCTTGGAAAATATTCCAGCTGAAGTATCCAGGAAGGCCAAGGAAGAATTCACAAGAGGTTCAACTGTAAGTCATCATTATTCCATCCATGCTAGGCAACATATTCTCCAGATGGAAAAAAGATGACTGAGGTGGTGACCAACAAGTGAAATACTGTCCCAAGAATTTGTATTGTGTTGGTGTAAGTGATTGTGGAAGTGTGGACTTTAAGAAGTAACAGTGATGGTGGAATTACTCGCTACAGTGAGAATGCTGCTGATGTGCTTCCCAATGCCCAAGGAATCCAGCTGACTATGGCTGTTGACTGGGTTACCATGAGGGAGTGGATCCAATGGTGGAAACAACCATAAACAAGTTAAATGCACCAAAATAAATGAAGAAAACAGGTTAGTAGCTGGGTAATTGGTTAACAGTTCAATGTAGATTTGTGGTAGTAGAAGCAGTTGTAGCTTTTTTTTCTTTTTAATCTCTCTTTTTCTTAAAAAATATTAAGTATTAGAAATAAATAATTAATACATAACTTATAAATATCCAAGGAAATGTGAATTGTATGACCTGTTTTAGCTTTTTAGACAACAGGCTGTAATTAAGAAGAATAAATAAATAAATAAATAGTCATACCATAGATGCAAGCACAATGGAGAGGTATCTGCTGTGAGGCTAGCCAAATGTGTATTTCTTGAAGAGGGGGAGCAGACTCTTCAGTAGTTGCAGGGGCAACTGTCTGGATGATGACTGATCTGGCCTTGCAGCATCAACCAAAATGGCCTTCATAATTTGAGATAGCATTATTGGGAAACAGTGATCTGTCGGTCAAGTAAAATTTATAAAAAGCAGTCTCAATCACACAGTCATTTATTAAAAATATGACTGATTTTGACTTCTATGAGTAGGTCATCTTCTGGTTATGCAAAGACAAAAATTAAAAGTGCTGATTTACATAGGTAAGTCAGAAAACATTGAAAAGAATGTATGTAAACATGAATGGCTAGAGGACAGATGTAAGAATTTAGAAGCATATATCACTAGGGGAAAGACAGATACCACCTACAGGAAAATTAAAGAGGCCTTTGGAGCAAAGAGGAGCATTATCCATCTGGCTGACGATAATGACACTTGGAACAGCTGTGCTGACTCCAGTCGTGAAACTGCTGCTGATGGCTGAGCAGCCATGGATTAAATAAAGTGAAAGGGGGTGAGCATGGGCTGCATGATGTCAATATCAGCAAATGGCAAATGATTTACATGTCTTATGTTAAGATTTGAACGTTAATTTTTAAAAATGTGCATATATTCAACTGCAAATGGCTAAAAAAAGCTGGAATTTTGATATATTATAGATATAATATACATTAAAACTAGTTTTATAAAATGATAAATATTAATCGAACATGATAGGTTAAACTGTTATGGCAGTTATAAGAGTCAAGATCTTGCACAGAAAGATTAAAGTTGTCTGTGTTTCCCAAGCGCCATTCGAGAGTGGAACGGTAGAAATGAACCCTCTGCCAGGCACTTAATTGTGAACTGCAGAGTAATCATATAGATGTTTCACAAGCAGACATGGAGGTTTATGTCCCACATAAAATTCAAATGTGACTCTGAAAGCAAGACTTCTATTTTTTAGATTTAAGACTCAAGAACGAACTGCAGAAGCACATGTCAGCAAGAGAACTGTACAAAAAATTGTAAACACAAGTGTCATAGCTGTAGAAACCTCAGGAAAATTTGTTTTTGTTTCACCTGGAAAGCTTCAAAATCACAAGACACCTGAACACAAATAAATGGTTTTGGCAATGATATTTTAAAGCACTCTATGTTTAAAATGTGTATAAGAAGTGATTACTTGACGTCACAAAAACTTGTTACAATTATGCCTTTGCAAATTGGCTTCAAAGGTGTGCTTCATCAGTGCAAAGAATTTTAAAAGACATCTGGTTTGCTTCGTCAGTGCGAAGAATTTTAAAAGACATCTGGTTTGAAAAATGTTACGAAGAAAGTTTTTAATTGAAAGAAGTGACACATAAGCAGTACGAACCACGTCCCTTATAAAGATGCACAATACAAGAGCAGGAGGTAGTTCTGCAGCATATTATCATGCTGAAACATAGGTGAATCAGAATCGTTCCATAAATACCTGCTGGAAAATTATTGATGGTGCCGGCAGTTTTATAGTTCCTATAGGGAAAGGTTCATGGATACTTATTCTGCATGCTGGCTCTTCTGATTGGGTTCCCAAGGGTAAACTTGTATTTAGGTGTAAGAAAAACAGTAGTGACTACCATTCAGAAATGAATGCTGTCACTTTCAATGAGTGGTTCACTGAACAATTCTTGCCATACCTTGCATCAAGATCAGTCATTGTAATTATCATGCTAATTATCATTCAGCTGTCACAGAGAAAAGACCAGGTATGAGCACCAGGAAAGAGTTATTGTACTCTGGCTGAGAAATAAAAATATTCCGGACAATATAAGCCACACTGAACTCCTGCAGTTCATTAATTTATAAAAGTCAAGCAAGAGAATGTACAAATTCGAATTTCTTGCATATGCATGCGGTCACACAGTTTTGCAATTACCTACATATCACTGTCAGTATAATCCAATAGAATTAATTTGCACGCAGGTTACAAGCTGTGTGGGGTGGGGGAACAAAACATTCAAGATAACAGACACTGAAATACTTGTGCATGAAGCAGTAGACAGCTTGCATCCCCTTCAGTGTGGCACACTGAAAAGTTTCAGAAATAAGACTTTGACAGGGAGGTGAAGATGAATAAAAGCCTTGAACATATCATCCTGAACTTACAATAGGATGGTTTGGACATGGACAGGTTAGCAGATGGTATTACGGTGTAGACTTTGAAATAAAATAAAGTAATAATCTTTCTTGGTTTTAAAGACTCTTGGTCTAAAAATATTTTCATCAACATATCAGTTGTACACATAGTACATGAGGACTTTCTAGCTTTTATTGATTAGAAATATTTAGTCTATGAAGTATTCAGACTACAATGTTCAACACATTGCCCGAGGAGAAGTTAAGCTTTTCCCAGTGTGTTGTACGCTTCGGTTTGTAGATAGAGAGATGCTGAATCAGATGCATTTGGCTGTCAAGAGAGTAATGCATGATGCATTCAATACTACCATAGCAGAATATTGTCAAGTGATCTTTCACAGAACACAAAGAAATTCTGGTATGTAAAGGCTGTTAGAGGTACCTAAGTTAGTTTCCAATCCCTAGCGAACGAGATAAGAACTGAAATTCAGGGTAGCAAAGCAAAAGCTAAAATGCTTAACTCTGTTTTAAAATGTTCCTTTACAAAAGAAAACACAGGTGAATTGCCCTAGTTGAATCCTTGTACCACTGAAAGATGAATGAAATAAGTATTAGTGTCAGTGATGTTGAGAAACAGTTGAAAACATTAAACTGGACAGATCTCCAGAGCTGATGCCCTGTCAGATTCTATACTCAGTTTGTGGCTGATTTGGCCCCTCTTGTAACTAAACATCAAGTATCTTTGACATTGATTTGTTGTAGAATCTTATAACATATTCTGAGCTCAAACATAATGAGGTATCTTGAACAGAATGACTTCCTCAATGCAAACCAGCATGGATTTAGGAAACACTGGTCATGTGAAACCCAACTCACACTTTTCTCACATGACATACTGAAAGTTTTGGATCAAGGCAGCCAGGTAGATGCAGTATTTCTTGATTTCTGGAAACCATTTGACTCGATACCACACCTACACTTCTTGTCAAAAGTACAATCATATAGGGTTGTTGTTGTTGTGGTCTTCAGTCCTGAGACTAGTTTGATGCAGCTCTCCATGCTAATCTATCCTGTGCAAGCTCCTTCATCTCCCAGTACCTACTGCAACCTACATCCTTCTGAATCTGCTTAGTGTATTCATCTCTTGGTCTCCCTCTACGATTTTTACCTTCCACGCTGCCCTCCAATGCTAAATTTGTGATCCCTTGATGCCTCAGGACATGTCCTACCAACCGATCCCTTCTTCTAGTCAAGTTGTGCCACAAACTTCTCTTCTCCCCAATCCTATTCAATACCTCCTCATTAGTTACGTGATCTACCCACCTAATCTTCAACATTCTGCTGTAGCACCACATTTCGAAAGCTTCTATTCTCTTCTTGTCCAAACTATTTATTGTCCATGTTTCACTTCCATACATGGCTACACTCCATACAATACTTTCAGGAACGACTTCCTGACATTTAAATCTATAGTCGATGTTGACAACTTTCTCTTCTTCAGAAACGCTTTCCTTGCCATTGCCTGTCTACATTTTATATCCTCTCTACTTCGACCATCATCAGTTATTTTGCTCCCCAAATAGCAAAACTCCTTTACTGCTTTAAGTGTCTCATTTCTTAATCTAATTCCCTAAGCATCACCCGACTTAATTCAACTACATTCCATTATCCTCGTTTTGCTTTTGTTGATGTTCATCTCATACCCTCCTTTCAAGACACTGTCCATTCCGTTCAACTGCTCTTCCAAGTCCTTTGCTGTCTCTGACAGAATTACAATGTCATCGGCGAACCTCAAAGTTTTTATTTCTTCTCCCTGGATTTTAATACCTACTCCGAATTTTTCTTTTGTTTCCTTTACTGCTTGCTCAATATACAGATTGAATAACATCGGGGAGAGGCTACAACCCTGTCTCACTCCCTTCCCAACCACTGCTTCCCTTTCATGCCCCTCGACTCTTATAACTGCCATCTGGTTTCTGTACAAATTATAAATAGCCTTTCGCTCTCTGTATTTTACCACTGCCACCTTTAGAATTTGAAAGAGAGTATTCCAGTCAACATTGTCAAAAGCTTTCTCTAAGTCTACAAATGTTAGAAACGTAGGTTTGCCTTTCCTTAATCTTTCTTCTAAGATAAGTCATAAGGTCAGTATTGCCTCATGTGTTCCAACATTTCTACGGAATCCAAACTGATCTTCCCCGAGGTTGGCTTCTACCAGTTTTTCTATTCGTCTGTAAAGAATTCGCGTTAGTGTTTTGCAGCTGTGACTTATTAAACTGATAGTTCGGTAATTTTCACATCTGTCAACACCTGCTTTCTTTGGGATTGGAATTATTATATTCTTCTTGAAGTCTGAGGGTATTTCTCCTGTCTCGTACATCTTGCTCACCAGATGGTAGAGTTTTGTCAGGACTGGCTCTCCCAAGGCCATCAGTAGTTCTAATGGAATGTTGTCTACTCCCGGGGCCTTGTTTCGACTCAGGTCTTTCAGTGCTCTATCAAACTCTTCAAGCAGTATCGTATCTCCCATTTCATCTTCATCTACATCCTCTTCCATTTCCATAATATTGTCCTCAAGTACATCGCCTTTGTATAGACCCTCTATATACTCCTTCCACCTTTCTGCTTTCCCCTCTTTGCTTAGAACTGGGTTTCTATGTGAGCTCTTGATATTCATACAAGTGGCTCTCTTTTCTCCAAAGGTCTCTTTAATTTTCCTGTAGGCAGTATCTATCTTACCCCTAGTGAGATAAGCCTCTACATCCTTACATTTGTCCTCTAGCCATGCCAGCTTAGCCATTTTGCACTTCCTGTCGATCTCATTTTTGAGACGTTTGTATTCCTTTTTGCCTGCTTCATTTACTGCATTTTTATATTTTCTCCTTTCATCAATTAAATTCATTTCTTGTGTTACCCAAGGATTTCTACTATCCCTCGTCTTTTTACCTACTTGATCCTCTGCTGCCTTCACTACTTCATCCCTCCCAGAGCTACCCACTCTTCTTCTACTGAAGTTCTTTCCCCCATTCCTGTCAATTGTTCCCTTATGCTGTCCCTGAAACTCTGTACAACCTCAGGTTTAGTCAGTTTATCCAGGTCCCACATCCTTAAATTCCCACCTTTTTGCAATTTCTTCAGTTCATAACCAATAGATTGTGGTCAGAGTCCACATCTGCCCCTGGAAATGTCCTACAATTTAAAACCTGGTTCCTAAATCTCTGTCTTGCCATTATATAATCTATCTGATACCTTTTAGTATAGGGTATCAAGTGGAATTTGTGACTGGATTGGGGACTTTTTGGTAGGGAGGACACAGAATGTTATCTTGCATGGAAAGTCATCATCAAATGTAGAAGTAGCTTTGGATGTGCCCCACAGAAGTGTGTTGGAACCCTTGTTGTTCACGTTTGATATTTATGACCTTGCAGACAATATTAATAGTAAAACCAGGTGTTTTGCAGATGAAGCAGGTATCTGTAATGAAGTACTATCTGAAAGAAACTGCATGAATATTCAGTCAGATTATGATAAGATTTCAATGTGGTGCAGATATTGGCAACTTGTTCTAAATATTCAGAAATGTAAAATTGTGCACTTCACAAAAAAAGTAGTATGCTATGACTATAGTGTCAATAAGTAACTGTTGGAATTGGCCAACTCATACAGATACCTGGGTGTAACACTCTGTAGGGATATGAAATGGAATGATCATGTAGACTCAATCATGTGTAAAACAGGTGGTAAATTTTGGTTAATTGGTTGAATACTGGGGAAATGCAATCAATCTACAAAGGAGATTGCTTAAAAATCACTCGTGCAACCAGTTCTAGAATATCACTCAACTGTGTGGAAACCACACCATATAGGACAGACAGGTGATATTGAACGTATGATGAGAAAGGCACCACACATGCTCACAAGTTTGTTTAATCCATGAGAGAGTGTCACAAAGATATTGAAGTAACTGAACTGGAAGACTGTTGAACAGGGTATATATGCCCCAGGACAACCATTAATTCCTGGAAAAACCCGGGAATTTTTTCATCTGGGAGAAAACCAGGAAAAAACAGGGAATTTTTCATTGTTTTAGTTTTCACTTAAATTTTTGTAATTTTGACCAGTAAGAACTGATACTCTAATAAAGAATTTTACTGTATCCCGTTATTACAGAATAATACTGCAGCAGTAAAACATAAATGAGAGGAAAAACCAAAAAGGAAGTTGCAAATTAAATGTGCCACTTACAACAATAAAACACAGAACATACACAAGCTTCTGCAAGCAGCAGAATATGTCAAAGGCCTTTGGATGAACACACTGCAATACTTCATAAAAGCAAACTGCTTCCAATGAGCTTGACGTCACAACTGTTTATATTAGGTTTGTTTGAGCTGTTGCCACCAGACTCATGCGCATGCTCAGTTGAGTCGCGTATGAGCAGTACCTTCCGCTTATGGCTACTTGAAGTGGGGCTGTTTGCTGTGTCAGCAGTAGCAACAAACTGCAGATGCCACCCGGAAAAAAATTTCTTATGCACCCAACCCTCTCCATGTGACCCATGTTTACGTTTCATGATTTTGCTGTTTCATCTTTGTTTAGAACTTTCAAGTCAAACAAAAATAAAACGGCATTCTGTGGCCGGGAGCTATCAAGTGAATTAAAATACATTGACATAATTATGGAAGGCTAAAATATGTTGTTATATGCAGCTTCCTGATTTTATTTTATTTCCACATTTCTGGCAGTCAAGCAAAATCACCTTGCAGAACAGTGAAGTTATTTTTGTCAGTTTGCTAAAGAAATTTGGCTTCTATTAATCTTTTCCGCAGAGTCAGTCAATTTATCTGAAATGGAATGTGTCATTCCACAGTATTGGCTAGTTTCAACTATTTGCTGATTTTCAGCTTCATGTTTTCATCTTTATGGCACATAAGGCGTTATACCATAATAAAGAACCAAACATGGTACAATAAGAAAATTTGCATCTCGAAAATAGTACTGAAAAAGCTTAATATGAGGTTGGGGCTTCTGTTTGGCTAAAACAACCATCACACTCGCTTATGTACTTAACCCTCCATCAGTCGCACCTGTGCAAAAAAAGCACAGCTACAGTTTTTTGGTTGGCTCTCCTGCTTAAAGGCGAACAGTGGCGTCCTCTTCCCAGTACCCTCCTGGCTCTGGAAGGTCTTACCGATCTCCCATCATTGTTGTTGCTACATCGTCACGGGAGCCGGAGCCATAGAAAGTGGCCAAAAAAGCACTTTGCAACTGAAGACGTCACACTTTCTGAGGTTCGTATTTTGAATTTTTTTTCTTGCATTCATCTTTATTCATTATATTTCATGAGTTTATAGGGTTATTTTTTTGTATTTCTAAATAACAATGGTGTTCCATGAGGTGTGCGAAATTTGCACGTTGTGAATGAACTCGTTATGGCGAAACTAATTTATTTTGTTTGTCCTCTGTCCCAGATATTTGGACAATATGGCGAAGAGAACATTCGATATGAGTAACGAGAAAGACGTCGAGGAGGTAATAAGACTTTTGACAGCTGATAATGATGAAGATCCAATGCTAACAGAAGATTTAGGTGAAGAAAGCGACATTGCATCAGAAGATGGGGTTGAAGAAAGAAAAGATGATATGGCTTCTGAGCAAGAGTTTACTGACAATTGTGACAATGAAGAGGCTTGTGATACTGAAGAAGAGGAGGCACTATTAGGGAAGGATAAGAAGACCAAATGGACCAAGAAGCCACTGAATAGGGAAAGGTGCAGAGGACCAGAAAATATTATCACTCACCTTCCAGGAGTCGTAGGAGCAGCTAGACTGGCAAAAACTCCAGCTGAGTGTTGGAATCACTTTTTCACTGATGCCATGCTTGAAATGATGGTGAAATACACTAATCAGTATATCGAAAGCATCAAGCGGAATTTTGCTCGAGTGAGAGACATTACGTCAACAGATACAACTGAAGTTCGGGCGTTTATTTGTTTACTGTACCTTGCAGGAGCCTATAAGGCCAGTCGTCAAAGTTTAGAAGAGCTTTGGGGTCATGAAAATGATGGAGTTGAAAAATTTGGCCTGGTTATGAGCCTAAGACTCTTTAAAACCTTGATCAGATGCCTTCGGTTTGATGATCGCAATTCTCGAGAGCAAAGGGAAAAGATTGAAAGGCTCTGTCCTAGTTGTAAAATCTTGCAAGTATTTGTCGAGAATTGTCAAAAGAACTATTCTGTTGGAGAGAACATCACCATCAACGAAATGCTCCCAGGTTTCAGTACATTCCTTCGAAACCTAACAAGTATGGGATCAAACTTTTCGCCCTCATGGATGCGAAGATGACCTACACATACAACTTGGAAGAGTACACTGGTACGCAGACTGAAGGTCCTTTCAGGGTGAGCAACAAACAAGGCTTGTTGATGAGCTCAAAAGCCAGAAGCTCACCTATGTTGGAACAATATGGAAAAACAAGAGAGAGTTGCCTCCAGCCTTTGTGAATGTGAAAGGAAGGAAACAGTATGACAGTATGTTCGAGTTCAACGATGGGAAAACTCTGGTCTCGTACATTCCAAGAGAGAAAGAAAATGTTCTCCTCGTTTCTTCCCTTCATAACGATGATGCTATTGATCCTTCATATGGACAGGTCAAGAAGCCAGAGATCATAACATTTTACAACTCCACAAAGGGTGGAGTGGATACTGCAGACCAGATGTGTTCAACTTATGACGTATGTAGAAAATCAAGCGTTGGCCAATGGTAATCTTTTATTCGATGATGAATTTGGCTGGGATCAACTCTCTCCTCATCTATCTTGGCAATGATCTTGAACCATTGCGCAGGAGGGTGTTTCTCAAAAAGTTGGCCCACGACCTTACTCTCCCACAGATGCAGAGAGGAGCCAGAAGAGGCATGGAATCCCCTCCAGTCTCCAAATCCACCTGAGGAAATTCAACCCCAAAATTAATTTTGATAATGATGACCACAAAGACAAACCAACCTTCAAGAAGCGTAGGTGTGTGCCTTGCACGACTGAAACTGGTTTGAGAAGGCTTACCATGTCTAGGTATCTATGTTGCGCCAAACTGATATGCAATAAACACACAAACAACGTCTGCGATGAGTGCAAAGTTGCCATTCTTCCAACTTTTTCTGAGGAGCCTAAATCCAGCAAATCTGAGGAGGACTGAGCTCACTAGGAACAGATGGAAGTGCCTATGTGGTTTTGTGTGTATTCTTTTAATGTCTATGTCACCATTCAATCAAAATTTTGACTCAAGTGCAGTGGAGGGCTAAAAATGGTTGTTTTCAAAATCGTATGTTTTGGGCAATAAAAATCTTCATTCCTTCGGTTCTTTTTTTAATCTCTTAATCTATATCCTAAAGAAGGTTAATACAAAGGGGTATTCACCTAATCCAAAACAAGATGGGAATTACAGCAATTTGAAATTTGTGCTTTTTTGGCACATTGCAACTGAACGAAGTTATGAAAAGGTTGCAACTGACATAGGGTTAATAGCAGCCCGAATAAATGGAGCACTTCTAAAAATTCAGAAGTTAAGTCTCCATGTATTGCCCTGTACAAAGGGTCAGAGGCATCCGAAACAAACAGTAGTTGTGTGGTGGGCAATGTGGGGGTTATTTTGCACTTTTCTGAAATATTATTAAAGGAAAAAAATTAGGTAAATGTGAATAATTTTATTTTGCTGCTCTATTTACCTCCATTTACCTTTTTTCTTCAAATTTGACTCTTTTTCTGGAGAAGGGAACCTTAGAAAATGAACTCTCATTTCCCCCTTAACTTTTACATATTTTGTATTAAAATTTCAGGTAAATGTGAATTACTGTAATTACACGAATTTACTGTAATTCTTTACCACTGTTTACCTTTTTTATTTTTCCTTAATTTTACATAAATTTTATAACAAAAATTAATAGTTTTTATAATTATTATATGAGAAAGTGAGCCAGAAATTAAAATTTGGGATAGTAGTAGGAAATTGTAGGTACATGCTAACTTTTTAAAACTAAACTCTATGAATGTGGACATGCGAATCTGCATTTTAAGCCGAATTATGTATTTTAGTGTAGTTTACGAAATTCCAATGCTCTTGGAGTATCCTCTGATGTCCTGTTTCTTTTATGACATAATGTAAGTTCTCTTAATGCTATACTCGTACAAACATACAGGCTTCCTGCATTATGGTAGCTGTGCATGCGCAGTAACGCGTGTTTTCTGGCGCTCTCTGGCAACTGCTAAAATGAACCTATTTTTAATAGGTCGCTGCAAAATATTCAGAATGGTAGCTTGAAAAGCATTACTTTCAAATAAATTTCCGTTTAGGGAAGGTGAATTACGTTACGTGTGTGAATGTGCGAGCAGTTTCTTAAATTACAGAACGTTTGACTCTAATTTAAAACTGTACACTTCGAGGACCAGCCACTTAAAAGAACTTCGTGCCCAGAAGACCAGACATTTGTGTAATTATTTAAAAATTTTTTGGCTCATGTTTGTAGCTATGCTATGTATACAAGGGTTGGTATTTTAATAGTGGCAACTATTTATTCACAACTGATACAAAAGAGTTACATGTTTGCACCTGTTACTGTCCTTCAACGTAGTCACCAGCGTTGTGTAGAACCTGTTGTCAGAGATGTGGAAGGTGTAGTTTACCATTAGCAGAGCCTGTTCTATTGATGGTGCAAATGGAGCGGTCTACTGCCTGTCGAATATCTGGAACAGTTCTGAAGCAAATCCCACAAAGTGGTTCCTTCATCTTCAGAATCAAATCAAAGTCACAAAGACTCGGAAAAGTCTATTTTTAACCATGAAATCTGGGAATTGTTTTTCGTTTTCCACGTATACATCCTGTTGAAGATAGACTTAAACTATCCTGAGAAAATCTGTTAACAAAGATTCTCAAAATGAGCTTTAAATAGGAATATACTCTAATCCCTACGTATTGCTAACATAGGAATCATGAGGGTTTAGATTAGAATAATTACAGCACTCATACAGGCATTCAAACAGTCATTCTTTCCGCACACCATATGTAAATGTAACAGGAAGAAACCCTAGTAACTGGTACAGTGAGACATACTGTCTGCCATGGACTTAATGTTGGTTTGTAGAGTATATGAGTAGATAATGTCCTAGATGGTGATCCAGCCAGTGTCCCGGTGGGTGTGTGGCTCATTTGGATGCAGGTAGATTCGTTGTTGGTTGATGTCCTTGACTGTGCTGGGTCAACATCTGGCCAGAGATCAGGATAGTGCAGAATACTTTTGCTGAAGATTGCTACTGATGGATGAGCAAGTAGCATCCATTGTTGAGATTAGAATGAGTGATGTGATAGAGGTTATGCTGTTTCTTAACTGATATGGTAGAAGGATTTCCATAAGCTTCGTGTGAGACGTGAATGTGTGTCACATGGCATCCCAAGTTTTCAGCTCTATGATTTGGCATGCACACTGCTGGTAGGCAATTCTGGTACCTAACATGAAGCCTGCTGGAGTCAGGCAGTTACACAGAAGGATGTTTATGTTACTGTTGTCCTCTACTGTGTACACTGCAGAACATGTTGCTGTTGTCGTCTGGTGTGTACATAATGCAGTGTGTACAACCAGAGTCTGGATTACCATGTGTATTCTGCTTCAGCAGAGGACGTCCAATGGTATGGCAACCCACCAGGTGCATATGTGTTCCATGGTGGTATTTGACCAGGCTAGTAGCCAGATTCTACGTCAGTCTTCTATTACTCCATCTCTTCCTTAGCCATGTCTCTGTACATATCCTTTTCCCCCCACCTCCACCCCCTCTCTGTCCATCTGCTCCTCATCTGTCTGTCCATCTTCTCCTTCCCCCTCTGTTCATCTCCTCTCCCCTTTAAGTTCATCACCTCCCCCTTCTATTTCTTCCTCTCCCTCCTCCTCCCTTCCTCCCCTCCATCAGTTCCTTCCCCATCTCTGTGTCCCTCACTTCCTCACCCATCACTCTGTCCATCTTCTCCTCTTACCGTCTGTGTAGCTCCTCCTCTTCCCTTTTTGTCCATTTCCCCCTCCCCCTCTATGTCCGTCTCCTTCTTTTCCCTCTCTGTATGTCCCTCTCCTCCCCCTCCTCCTTTCCACTTCTCTTTCGAGGTTGTCAACCCTATCCCAATATGAGGTTTCTCGCATCCATCGGCCGTCGTAATTTAATATATTGTTATTATTATTATTATTATTATTATTATTATTTTTATTGTTGCCGGCTTACTTGGTGGGCCTTAATAAAAATGATATTTCATTCAATTTTGATTTACGGTTAAATGCTTTTGTGAAGTTCTCCTTTTTAACAATATTAATCTTAAATTATTTGTTACGTTAATGAATGTTAGACTCGCTGAATCTTAAAACATGAGCATACAAGTTGAACTTTGGAATAAACTTTTCATATTAATTTCCTCAGCTAGTCAGTTCAATTTAAAGCAAAAGATCTTTAGTTATTAATTACAATTGCGGCCCATACACGCGCGAGAGTATTTTTTCTTACCTCTGTTAACCATTGTATTGTAGTCGGAGTCCTGGCTCTGGCTCTCGACTATGGTACTGAAAATAAGAATCTTAAAGCTACGCATTTTCTGCAACGTCGGGAAAAATTAATATTATGTTAATAGCGGGCGAGTTTTTCACTTCCGCTAATTTTTCGTAAGTTAATATCGCCACGTAATGGCGTCGTTGGCTGCATCAGCCACTGCGATTGTTGAACTGTAAATTACTTGAACGCAGGTTAATTCAAGGAAGCCGGACATGAAATCGGGATCACCTCTTACAAATTAAAAGTGCACAATAATATTAAATCAATATATTAGCTGCTTAACTCATACAAATATGCTTACATTTGCCAGCACTCGCAAGATGTCCGTCTATACACAACCGAGACAAGAGAAGAAGTGAAGACGACTAAAAAATTAACAAAAGAGCGTATCTTGCCATCTCTTTAGATCATTTAGTTATATTTCTTCGCACTCGAAACCTACACAGAGAAATTATTATTTTACGGCTACATGATAAAAATATATTATTCAATTTTTAAATGTCTCTTCTTTATAAATACTGTTTTTAAGTGTTTTCTTATTACCTCACTGGGGATGCTATAGGTTGCTGTTTCTTATCCCCACAGTAATTCTTTCCATATGGTAGATAATATATGTATCAAGTTTGGTTGAAATCAATCGAGATGTTTAGGAGGAGCTTTCTACCCATGGCTTTGCCAACATACACATGGCACATATATTTCACATATCTTTAATATATTTCAAACATATATGTATTTCATCTGTAACTTTGAATTTTTCCCTACAGTTTCATGCAGCTTAATGCTTTTTGGCAGTGTACCTCCAAACTATGTATCATATAATGACTTCATATTGTAGGTACATTCAGCAGCCACATGGATACCGTCTGTAAAACATGTTGCAAATGGTGTTAATAGCAAAAAGGAATAATTTTAAACATCATGAATGATACAGTTGTTTTACATACATCTTAATGTTTATAATGTTGTATCTCTTGAACTACATGTGATACAAATTTGCAGGTACATGCAGTGGTATATGTGAATAATACCTGCAAAATGTGTCACAGATGCAGTTAGTAGTAAAGAAATACTAAATTAAAATGTCATGCCTGAAGCAGCAGTTTTACTGCATGAACAGTGAAAATATGGTAAGCAATAAACTGTTTTCTTTTCATCATCGTGTGGGGATTGTCAGTGAGGAAAAGGTTTCATAAAAGTTCAAAATTACACTGATGGAAAAAAATCACTACACAAAGAAGAAGTTGTTTGACATAAACAAAAGTTAGTTGGCATGTTTCTACATCTGAAAGGTGATGTCTATTCAAATCTCGCATCAGTCGCATGAGAGTGGCACTAGTAGTATCGCTATGAGGGTGCAAATCAGATTTCCTTTAAATACATGCTGTAATGCTCGTTAGTGTTAGTTACCTTTGAGATTAAACTTAGTGTGTCGATGTTAGTCAAGAATGCCTTTAAGGTGGCAAAGACACCATTATCAGCATCTCACTGAGTTTGAATGAGATCACATGATAGGGCTATGAGAAGTTGAAACTTCCTTCTGGGTTATTGCAGAAAGACTTGACAGCAATGTAGCCACTTACGTGGTAGTTGGCATTGGTGGTCATGAGAATGCACGATCGCAAGAAGACCAGACTGCAGATGGCCACATGGTACTGCCAAGAAGGAAGACCATAATTTTTGGCATATGGCTCTGGCACATCATACTGCATCTGCTGCAGCTATTTGAGCAACACTTGCCACCACAGTGACACAATGAACTGTTACAAATCATTTACTGCAAGAACATCTCTGAGCCAGATGCCCTGTAGCGTATTTCCCACTGACCTCAAACCACTTTCATTTGTGACTTCAGTGCTGTCAAGTGAGACCTCATTGGAGAGCGGGTTGGAGGTATGTAATGTTTTCTGATGGGTTCTGTCTCTGTGCCAGTGGTGGCATTGTGATGGTTAGGAGGAGGCCAGTTGACGGCCTGCAACCAACATGTCTGCATGCAAGATACACTGGACCTACACCTGGAGTTCTAGTCTGGGGTGCAACTTTGTGACAGCAGGAGCATTCTCTTGGTTATCCCATGCACCCTGACTGCAAATTTGTATGTCAGTCTGATGATTCGACCTTTTGTGCTGCCATTCATGAGCAACGTTCCAGGGAGTGTTTTCCACCGCACACCCACATAGCACTGTTGTAACCCAACATGCTGTACAGAGTTTCGACATTTTACCTTTGCCTGCTCGATCACCAGCTCCATCTCCAGTTGAGCTCTTATGGGACACCATTGCAAGACAACTTAAGTGTCATCCACAAACAGCATTAACTGCCCCTGTATTGACTGACCAGGTGCAGCAGGCATGGTACGCCATCCCTCAAACTGACATCCGTTGCCAGTTCAACACAATAAACGCACATTTGCTTGCTTGTATTCAATGTTCTTCCAGTTACACTGGTTACTAATGTACAAACATTTCACATTTACAATAGCTTTTCTTGCCTTCATATTAAACTGTGATCTTGCAAATGTTAATACTTGAATATGTTACCTAGACAAATGTATTCCCAAAATTTCATTACCCTCAATTAACTATTTTTGATATTTTCCGTCAGTGTATGTGTAAAACTTGGAGCAAGTCACTAAGTACTCTCTTTTCCAAATAGTGGATGAATAAAGTCTCAATGCTATTGCATCATGTGCTACACATTATTTTCACCTCCACCCCCACCTGCTTGCTACATTGGTGGTTTTTACTCCCACAGCAATTCTTTGCAAACAGTTAGTGATATGTTACGAAGTTTGGTTGAAAGTGATGCAGCGGTTTAGGAAGATATGTGGAACATTCATACATACGTCCATTTTTATATTCATTCTAGAGCAGATTGTATTCCCATTTTTCTGACTATAGTATTTCAACTCTTGTCCCTCAAAATGTGATTTAGAAAGTTTTATTGTTTTCTCCTTTTCTTCTCATTGAGTCAAAGTACATACTAACAAGTTGCAATGGTCTTCCCAAGTTTATAAACTATTAGTTAATCATCTACATACTTGATTAATTCTTGTACTAATTCTCTTCATAATGATATACCTAAAGCACAAATCAATATTGCCACTGTAATTTTCAATGCTTTAAATTGATAAGTTTTTTCTCCAAATAAGAAGGCTGCATATGGTCTTGGGCCTTCATGCAATGGGACCTGCCAGTATATTCCGATTAAATCCATTGAACTTAAGAATTTTGCTGCTTCAAATTTGGGTAACAACTCTTCTGCACTCACAAATCTATCTCATTCCATCTCTATTTGTTTATTGAGTGTTCATACATCTAAGCCTAAATGAACATGT
Organism: Schistocerca serialis cubense; assembly: GCF_023864345.2. NCBI lineage: Eukaryota > Metazoa > Arthropoda > Insecta > Orthoptera > Acrididae > Schistocerca > Schistocerca serialis. Next base: position 639,531,440 of record NC_064638.1, read on the forward strand.
CCAGCAGGTTTCTTGACTATCAGCAATGGATTATTGTATACACTAAGACCACATTCAGAAATGTCAGTGTCAATCATCTTTTGTTTCCTGTCTCTCGCTGCAGTCATAAGATTCATCATTACTGGATGTAGCTTGTAAAATAATGACTTGTCAGCTTTTACTTTAAACTTACAGCTGTATTCCTTAATTATTCTCAGTTTATCCAAGAACATCTCTTTAGGTTCTAACAAAATACTTTCCAGTTGAGATTTCTGTTCTTCTGACAGTACATAGCTCTCTTGTGGGTACATGTGTAGTTTGCACAAGTCCTTGAGCTATTGCAGCCTTTCTTCTTTTCCAGGCAGCGTTACCTTCCCCTTCCTTCTCTTTCACTGTTTTTATTCCTTTCCATTTGCCCCTTCCTTTCCCTCTCTTGGTGTTCTTCTTTATGTTGGTCCAGCTATACTCCTGCCTTTGTTTCGGCTTACCCCCATTTTTCCCCCTTCCCTATCCTCAACCTTGGTGACTCCTATCGCTTCCCTCCACCAGGGAATTCATCCTCTTCTCTGGCTTGTGCTAGGGATGGGGCTCCCTCTCGGAACACCCCTCCCCAGCATTCTCAGAATAGGAAGCTTGCTACCTCGAGTCAGATGAGGACCCATGCTCCAAGGGCCCCAAAGCCTCTCTCTGTCTCTCTGTCTCTCTCTCTCTCTCTCTCTCTCTCTCTCTCTCTCTCTCTCTCTCTCTCTCTCTCTCTGTCCGATCCCAACATTGCTGCCATGTATTCCCTTATTGATAACACCTCCTCCCACCCTCCAAGGGAGAAGAAGAAACAGCACAAGGCAAAGGCTGAGGCTTCCTGTGGGGCTTCACCCCTCCTCCTCCTCATCCCAAATTGGACCCAGTTTTTATGGATGTCACCCCATCTTCGTTGGTGACCGTCACTGATGCGGTGATGTGACCTCCCCTCGGCTTCTATATGTCCTGGACTCTAGCCACATGATAATCCAGTGGAATTGCAATGGATATTACCATCACCTATTAGAAATTCAGCAACTTATTTCCTCTTATTCTGTCATGCTCTTCAGAAAACGCACTTACATGATGACTACTCTACAACTTTTTGTGGTTATTGAGCGTCCTTTCAGAAGCATGCTGGCCCCTGAATAGTGTCTGGAGGGGTCTGCACTTTCATTCGCACCGATGTCATTTGTGACTGGATCCCTCTTTACACCAACCTGGAAGCAATAGTGGTAAGAGGGCGAACAACCCCAGCAATCACCATTTTCAATGTCTACCTCCCTCCTGATAGGCCACTTCCTTATGTTGCCCTGCCTGCCTTAATACAGCAACTCCCGCCACCGTACCTCCTACTCAGGGATGTCCATGCACGTCACCCCCTGCGGGGGAGTGCCACTTTGATGGTTAGAGATCTTCTAATTGACCAAATTATTACAGACTTTGATTTGTGTCTCCTCAATGATGGCTCCTCTACCCACTTCAGTGCTGTTCGTGACACCTTTCCTGCTATTGATCTCACAATCTCCTCACCTACTCTCATTGCGTACCTACAATGGTCACCCCATGATGATCTTTGTGACAGTGACCACTTTCCAGTGATTCTCTCATTTCCCTGCTGCACCATGCCGATAGGCCCCCACGTGGGTCATTCCACAGAGTGAGGTGGCCTTTATATACATTTGCTGTCCGCTTTGACACCTCTCTCTCAGATAGTATTGATGCAGTCATGCAAGATATCTCTACCACTCTTCTTCATGCCACTGGTACTGCTATTCCTCTATCCATAGATCCCCATCGTTGTCGACCAGTACTGTGGTGGACCAAGGACATAGCAGTTGCTATCCAGGACTGCCAGTGGATGACAGTGATTTAAATAGCACCCTTCAGACACCATTCTTCTCACCTTTAAGCATCTCCATGCTAAGACTTGCTATCTTACTAAGCAGGAGTACTATGTTTCCTGCTGGCGAACATATGCCTCTTCATCACAGGTTTGGTTCAAGCTTTGTAGCCTTCTGGGCCGCCAGCAACAGTCTATGTCCAGGGTCTTATTCTCCAAGGGGTTCTGTGCACTGATCCATTGGTCCTTGCAAAACTTGCAACACACTTTGCAATAAAATCGGCATCCCCTTCTTACCTTTCTCTGCCAAAAATGCTGAGTTTAACAGACCCCACTCTGTTTCAACCCCCACCAAAATGAACCTTGTAGTGAACCCTTTACTGAGTGGGAATTCTTGCAGGTCCTTACTTGTTCACATGACACGGCCCCAGGCCTGGATTCCATCCACAACCAGATGATCCAAGATTTGGACGTTAGCCAGAGGCAACATCTCAGGGTCTTCAACTGTATTTGACTCACGGGTGCCATCTCCTCACAATGGCGAGACAGCCAACGTCTCTTGACAGCTACCGCCCAATTAGCCTGATGAACATACTTTGTAAACTGCTTGAGAGGATGGTTAGCTTCCGATTATATTGGGTACTCGAATCTCGGGGCCTTTTGTCCCTGTATCTGTGTGGCTTCTGGGAAGGATGATCTCCAACTTACCATTTGTTCAGATTGGGAACAGCAATCCGACAGGCTTTTGCTAGCTGCTGGCATCTTGTTGCAGTTGTCTTTGATCTGCATAATGCATACGACAAGGCTTGGCAACATCACATTTTAGTTACCCTCCAAGATTAGAGGTTTCGCGGCCCCCTTCCAGTTTTTATTGGAGAGCTTTTATTCCACTGCCTCTTCAGAGTTCAAGGTGTCTCTTCACTCAGCACTCCTTGTATTCAGGAGAACAGTACCCCACAGGTTTCTGTATTAAGTGTCACATTCTTCCTCATAGCCATCAATGGACTTGTAACCTCTGTTGGGTTGTGGTTACCCTGGCTTTGTATGTTGATGATTTTTGCATCTGGTGCAGCACCCACGCGTTAGCATCCGCTAAGTGCCCGCTGCTAGGCACCATCCAACATGCCTCTTTATGGACCATATCCCATGGCTTCCTCAAAGCGCCTGTTATGCATTTTTGTCATTGACCCACAGTATGCCCCTATACAGAACTTTATGTAGGTGACCAGCGCCTAGATGTTGTAGCACAGTCCCGTTTCTTGGGCATTATTTTTGATAATAAGCTCACTTGTCTGCCTCATGTTCTCCACCTGAAGACTGCATGCATGCAGAAGCTTAATGCTCTCCGCCTCCTGACCCATATTTCTTGGGGTACTGATTGTTTCCCTCTCCTCCATCTGTACCGTGCTGTGGTCTTGTCCAGACTAGATCTTGGTAGGCATGTTTATAGCTCAGTGACTCTTTTCACTCTGAAAATACTTGACTCTTTTCACCATTGTGAAGTGCATCCTGGCTATTGGTGCCTTCCCACTAGTCTTGTTGACAGTCTCTTCACAGGAGCGGGGATTCCCCCTCCACAAATACAATGGAGCCAACTCCTAGATTATTACGCAGTTGCCATTCATTGGTTCCCTGAACATTCTGTGTAGCCTGTCCTCTTTGCAAACGAGGGTTGCCTCTGTCCTGCTAACTGCCCATGGGGGGGCATTGCCAGTTGGACTGCATCTCACTTCCCCCTCTCAGGAGCTTCATCTCCACTCACAGAAATGCACCCCGTATATTTCCTCCTGCACCCCACCTCGGATGGCGCCTAGACCATGGATTAGGATCAACCTATTCCACAGTCCAAAGATCTCTGTTGCTCTTTTGGTCTTCCAGAGTTTTGTACATACCATCCATGCAGAGATACAGGGTACTACCATTTTCTACACTGATGGTTGTTAGACAATAGATAAGGCACAATATGTTTTCACATCTCTTATGGTCTTAGAATACCATTTATTGCCAGGAAGATGTAGTGTGTTCACAGCAGAGCTGCTAGCCATCTCCATTTTGTTTCTCAGGCCTCCACCCACAGTGTTTTAGTATGTACCAACTCAATGAGCATCCTGCAGACTATTGACCAATGCTACTCTCATCACCCTCTGGTCTCTGCTATACATGACTTCTTTCTGCCCTTGGCCATTCCACATGCTCAGTTGTCTTTCTGTGGGTCCCAAGTCATGTGGGCATCCCAGGGAATGAACTTGCTGACCATTTGGTTAGAGAGGCAGACACTTAACCCACTATTCCCTTTCATGATTCCAGCTGCAGATATGTGGATCTACATCAAACCTCTCTTTGCTTAAAAGTGGAATGTCGTCTGGTGCACTACTGCTCTCAATAATAAACTCATCACAATCAAGGAAACTACTGCAGTTTGGCACTCTTCCTTGCACTCCTCTCAGAAGGAGTCCACTGCCTTCTGCTGTCTAAGCATTGGTCATACCAGGCTGACCCATTGTTTCCTTTTGTGTAATGAACCACCTCCACAGTGCGGTTGTGGATCCAGACTGATGGTATCCCATATATTGGTGTAATGTCCCCTTCTTTTGGTCCTTCGTATTAAGTGTAGTCTTCCAGCTTCCTTGCTTTCAATATTAGCAGATGATTCACAGATGGCTGAACTGGACTTCAGTTTCCTCCATGAAAGTGGTTTTTATTTTTAAATGTAAGGTTTTGCTTCATTCCTGGAGCAGGGACGGGGTGGTTGTGGTTGAGGCCTCTCTTCATGTTTTCTCAGTGTGAAATCCCATCTCATTCCCCATGGAAAGACCACTCTTTTATCCCTCTGTCTTTTCCAGTTTGTAAATTTGGTTTACCCTTTTATGCCTTCTACTATGTGTGTTGTAACTTCCTCGTTTTATAGTTTGACTCCTCTGACAAGATCCATCCACTTTTAGCAGACCATCTCTCTTTGGCGAGTAACTTTGGAATTGTGGGACTGATGACCTCACCGTTTGGTCCCATAATGCTTATCAATCAATCAATCAGTCAGTTATATTAATCTAGTACAATAATATCAATAGATGCCACGAAATGACTATGTTCCTCCAAAGATGTATCTTCCTTAAATTCTGTTGAATTATTTTCAAAAGCTAGCTTCTTCATTACTTGTTTTCCCTACAGCTCTTTTCTGGCTGAAATCCAATAATATTTTCTTATCTGCTAAAAAGTCTGAGCCTAATAGATAATCTTTGTTTAAATGTGATACCTCTAACAATGTTTGATAAAAGGCTCACGTTTTAATGGTAATTGGTAGTTGTTTTTCCAAATAGTTTGATCTTGTTAGGTGCCAAACAATATGTTTCTTATAACTACCCCAACTATTACTATAATAAATTGAGTCAAGTGACTCAAATGTTAACTTTTCTTGAGTTCTGGACAACCAGTACTCCCTTGTTAAACTCTTCCTGAAAATCATTCCGAGAAGAGAATTCTTCAGAATGAGCAGTTACCCACTCAGCCACTCAGCAGCTACCCACTCAGCCACTCAGCAGCACCCCCTTCCAAATAACTTAGGCCAGAATCAATTCTCTTGGAGTCATCCCAACTTTTAAGCAAAGATTTACAAAATAGCCTTAAGAAATGCGTAGGATGGACATATCCCTGTGGTCTGAATTCTAGAAATTATTTGGATAAATTCATCCCACTTTCTAGATGTAACTCTTCTAACAATTGTACAGGAAACTCTCAATTAACAGTAAACCTCTTTCTATTAACTTTTCTTTTCACCAGTTCATCCCACTGCATTCTGAACTCAGGCTCTGTTCAATTTGTGTTACCTGAGGAATAGGGTGTACTGGTAGATGATTCAATCTTCTCCAGGACTTTCTGTTCAGTTAAATAACTAACATGATCTTCTAAAGTTGGAAGAGTAGTGCCTGAGATGGCAACTACTTCAAAATCTTTAGTCTATTCCAAAACATTTAAACTTACTTTCATCTCTGAGATTTGTCTATGTACCTCAGCAAATTCCTGTACAGTTAAATCCTTAGTTACATGTGTAAACTGTTCATTGACTTTATTTCTCACTAAGTCACATTGTTTAATTACATAAGAGTGTAACTCCTCTGTGGAAGCAGAGGTTCTAGTATGTAACTCAGGTATTTTTTGATTAATCTTTATTTTTGTCTTTGTGTGACTGTGTAACATGTTCTTCAAGTCTTTGACGCTGTTCATGTACTTTATCTCTTAAAGGTGCACTAGTGATTTCTAGTCTGTCGTTCAGTGATTATTTGGTCTTTAGTCTGTGCCAAAACTTTTTCATACTTAACACCTTGAGTTTCAATTCTAGCATCAAGTTTAGTATTCAGTTCATCACCTGGAAACTTAAAATCTACTTTTAAATCTGCCCTTAATTATTCCCTCAAACATTTAAAAACAAATCTTGCAAGTGCTTCTCCATGTCTGTCATCACTACCAGCATAAAGCAACAATAAGACTAGGTTTTATACTAATCTCCTCTTATGAAGAATTGCTGCATTGACAGCATTATTTCCAGTAAACAATATTTCACACGCCAATGTCCTGTAACTGTTTACGTATTATACCATCACCATAACAAAAAGAAATCAGGTTGTATTTATCACAACTCACCAAACAATGCTTGTGTATCTTGCTCAATCATGATGCCAACAGGAAGCTGGATCACTGTGCTGGGTGAGCGGCATTGCTGTAGGTTGATGCATAGCATACATGATTACTATCAGCTGCTGGGGTGTCATTATGGATTAATGAAACAATTGTCATTCTTAGAAGTTGTAGTCCATGGTTTTCTGGCTTGTGGATTTATTAAACTCTTCTCTGATGTAAGCATTGCTGATGGGTTTAATAATAACTCATCAACCAGCCAGTTCTTAAATTTCTTCCACTGCAGTATTGGTGATGGTTTGTACATAGCCCTTATCATGGCTGTTGATTCCGTTGCTAAGGACAACAGTGATACTCTCTGACGAAATGTTCCTTCAAAATTGTTTATTTCTTCTTGATTACTATTATTTTTATTTGAATTTACTTGATTTTCCAGCACAAAAGTATTCCAGTTCGTGCACTTGGGGTGGCATAATGAAGTGTTTTCCGTTCTGTGAGATAGTATGTTTAGATTATGATTGCCATGATTTTTATTTTATAATTGCCATGATTTTTATTTTTGATCTGCTGCTTCTTGTTAAATGTTCAGACAAACTGTGTAATTCTTCTTTAATGTGGACTTGTTTTTCTGTTGCAACTTCTGTGCTGGCAGCAGTAAACTTTTCTCACATTTTCAACTTTCTACCAACTGAGAGAAAACATTTCTTCAGAAATACGATTATAATGATTTTTCATAAAGATTCATATTCATACATACACTGTAATATTACATGCATTCTGTGGGCCATTAATGCGAGTTCTCTTAACCTGTTCTGACAGACAATAATCTTTTTTTCCTTCCATACATCACTCCCCTTGTCACTGTATACACACTTCCATGGCATGCCACGCATCTCCAAGCCAGGATACTGCAACATGGAATAAACAGCCAAACCAGCAAGTACCGTGAGGTGCAGTAAAGCTGCTATCATCATCCCACTTTGCAGACACACTGCATCCATCCATACTGATGTACATGCACAAACAATCATAAACTTCCAAACAGTAAACTATTATAGATTAACCAACCAATAAAAATAAATACTTTCACAGTGATGATCATTTGTCAGTTCGGTAGACAATGCACAGTACATCACTTCACCAAAATGATATGTTACACTACAAGTTTTGCATAGCTGGAGACACATAGTAACTGTGCCTGTGTGAATTTGCAATAGAATTGGCTACCATCTGGAAACAGTTGTAAGTCACAGTTGACAGGTTTCAGTCAGGTGACCTAAGCTGCAGCAATGTTGGGACACCTATAATGAAAATAATAGGTCCTTTGGTGCTGCTGGAATCGTTTATAAACACAAATGTTTTTGTGCCTTCTATTGTGCAATATGTGACTAGTTTGTCCTTTTTTTTTATATGTGATGGACACTGGTAGGATCACACATCTCTGTTCTGTGAGTGGAAGGCATGTGGGATTAGCCACACTTACACTGTAGCAACAGAATTGAGGTGTTTTCCACTGTTGTAAAACAGCTGAGTCAGCATGAAATGCTTTGCCTCTTGAGCCAGTGGCCAGTCTTCTTGACAGGTTCTGAGAAGCTTTGAGGGTGCATATGTTGATCATTGGTAGTTACAAGATTAGACAGGTAATTGACACTCAGAGAAATAGCAGGCAAGTGTGCACTTGGCATGTTTGCTGGGTCTCATCTGAAATGTGAAATGGAGAAGAAGAAGAGTCAGATGAAGCTGCAAGCACCGAGGATAGTGGATGGTGGGAGATACTGCGAGATGTGTTGAGTATTTGGGCCAGATGGAAAGTGTGTTCAGATAGCCGAAGAGGTTAATGTGTCCACTCACTTAAGGGGACCAACCCTGCCTATCTAACCCATGTTAATTTAGGCAAGTATTTGACCCATTTCTGAAAAAAACTATTTGATGCAGGACCTTAATATTTTTACTGTATGTTACATGATGCTAATAGAGTCAGCTTTACTAAAATCTACTTTATCCATTTTATAGTTTTTAAGAAATACTTTTTTAAATTTATTAACAAAAAAATATTAAGTTTTTTCTGCAGAAAATATTTTTTTGTGAACTTTCTAATGGGGGAATAGTAATGAATGTAGTACCAGAGGTGGCTTTTTATGTTATACAGAGTCTCTGAAAATTACATTCATTTATCCATGATAGTTTCTGATATAATGGGGCATATGTACTGAAAATTTTAGTTTGTGGGAAATTGATTTTATAGAAAAAACTTTTGAAATTTGTTACTTACAGTTAATTAAAACTGTCCTGCTGCATATGATGGCCCTTCTTTGGCTTCTAGCAGGTCTTCCAGCTTCTTTTTCACCTTCCTGGATGTTTGTCTTGCTTTCTTGGCCATATTAGATGCAGACCTCTCTGCATCGGCTATCCTTATTTTATCACAATGTTGCAGCCCAGTGATCATATTTTCACCAGGATTAATTCCCAGCCTTTTCAGTACCCAACACTTTCCAATATTACCGCAATTGAATGTAATAACAGCATCGTGAACTCCTAGTTTCACTGTATGCATGCCTACAAATACAGTTTTAGGAAGGCGGTTCCAAATTATGCTGTTGAAACATTCATTTGCGTTCTGTGTCTGCCCATGCAGACATTTCCTTAGAAGTTCAGGATGAGCCAAGTCTCTGAAAATTGGTTTAATTGCTGTAATAACAGCAGCAGGAAGAGAATGCTGGTGAGAATAAGATTCTCCATTTTCCTGAGCCCTATTGTATTTGCACTACGAATTTTCTCCTGGTGGACACAATCCATGACATGGCTTATCATCAGTAGACGACTTATGGAAAAATATGGCCCAAACATCTCTCTTCATTACCTCCAGATTTTCTTTATTTCTCCTAATTGCCTGCCCATAGCATACCTGCGCGTTTTCTATTTCAGTTTTAGTTAACCGACCCTGTCTTGTCAACAATTTTCCATCTTCTAATTTTTTTCCTCTCATATCAACAGTTAGTTTTCTCAGCCTTGTTCCCAAACGTTTTTGAACATGGCCTACACATTCTATTTTGCTAATAATGGCATCTCCATATTGCTTAGAGTTCACTACATTGTTGTATGCCTTACTGTCACCATCGCCCAAATATTTGGTGTACCGTACACCTCTTGTTTCTACAGAGCAATGAAATATTTGTTGTACTCCATAAACTTCCACACCACCACTTGTTCCTCTAAAATTAGCCACACAGTTGTGTTCTTTATGTTCATTGACTTTACAACATGTGCAATGTTTAGACATCATCTCCACATCTAACACTTTACCAGTGTCTACACTCGTGGCAGTCACTACTCCATTCAGAGAAGTACTTCCTCTTTTCTGCCAACTTTCATCAAGTGCAACTGCAATATCTGAACATCCATCATTTTCTTCCACTGCTTCCCTAGCAGCCAGTTTCATGCTTTCCTCACTGACGTCACATACAGCTTTCTCTAATATTGCAGTCAGTTTTCCAAATTTATTCAGTGGTTGATGTAAGTTCATCACTGAACAAAAAGTTCTCCGTGCAGCCATGCCCTTGCCAATGGATCGTAAGGTGTAAACTAATCTAGTATGGATTTCATAAGGGCCACTTGCATCTGGTTTTGAAAAACTCATAAATGAAATCACAGCTGAGCATTTAGTGCAAATTAAATCCAAAGCAATTGCTAGGCCTTTTCTCCCACTGGCACTCTCACAAATTTTCGCACTCTGTGACTCACTACACTGTCTACATTGTACAAATTTAGAAATTACATCTGATAATATTCTCAAATTTATAATAATGTTACTGCACCCCTTGTCACTTACAGTAAATTCGATGCAACTCTCTTGAAATGGTGAGAGCTTCTTTGATGATGCACTTGTTGAAGAATTACAATCACAAACATTGTTGCCTGGTGACATAACCTCTTGTACAGAAAGCTTTCTAAACTTGCTTCCTCTAAATTGTCGTTTCTTGAAAATGCCTTTATGTTTCATCATCTTCAATAAACACAACAAAACGCACATAAACAAGCACTGCAAACGTAAGTATAACAACTACTCGCAATCACACTTGAAAAAAACTAACCGCGTGTTTGAAATTTCTGTTTCTCGCTCTTTTGCTGAAACATGTCCTACATTGATCCTCTTCTCATTGACTAACTGCCGTACTTACTGAAAACAAGTTTCAATATTTTTAGAGTGCTCATAGAATCCTGTACCTTCTACATATTTAATAGTACTTTGGTTATCAGCATAGTACTTTATCAGCATTTAATGTAGCAAGTGAACTTTCTTCAATAATTTTAGCTTCCTTCAATAAATGATCCAGCCACATTAGTGATTTACTTGGCTCACTTATAGCAACAAATATGGCTTCCAATGATGACTGTGCAACACATTTTGAACTTTACTTTTCTGGATTACTGGTCCACCACAATACCTCATTAAAACACCACTTGAACTTCTATCAATTTTTCTCTTGCATGATTTGTGTCACTATTAGGTTATATAACAGAAGTCATTAATTTTCTAAACTGTATTTCATTGTCAGTTGTATCTTGTAGATAGTGAAGAATTCATTTAACCAGTTTAAGGTGGGCTTTACTAGGTAAATCTTATGCTCTCATTGACAGCATGTGTTAGATCTGGATGTGTTCTCAATGTTAAATACATGAGACTACCTATAATATCTTGTGTCAGTGTCATTAGCTGGTGGTGAATCACTAGCTACCCATCCTGGTTCAACACATAGTGGTACTAGATCTGCTCTGTCATACCAAACCTTGCCAACACTTTTTTTGCATATGCAGTCTGATTAATCTGTAAACAATTTTCAAATCTTTGGATTTTGAGGCTGAATAGCAATTCACTTTGCTAACCACAATATCAAGCTCTTCTTGTAATTTTACTGTCTAACTATTAACCATTTCATCGGATCCCATCATCAGTGCATCATCCGTATGAAATAAAAGGATTAGATTCCCTTCAAAGTGCATATGTAAATCAGTTTTGCTCTCTGATAGATTTAATTTCTTAAGTGCTTAATTTCTGAAGTACTCATTCAAGCATACATACCAACATTTTGCTACTTGCTTCAATCCATACAAGCTTCAAAGCAGTCTGCACACATGACCTGAACCATTCAGGAATGTTATTTTGACAGTAAATTTTTTAATCTTCCAAGTTCATTGAACAGCTGCACAGAAAATGGCTTTGATTGTTTCAAATCTAACAACAGGGTGTAATGTTTCAGAAAAATCAACTTCTGGCTTCTGACTAAACCCCTTTGCAACAAATCTTGCCTTGTAGTGGACAACATCATTGTTATTATTCAATTTTGTTGCAAACAACTAGCAGTTACCTATAGCTTTTCTTCCGACTTGTAAATCAACTAATTTCCAGGTACAAAATTTTTATATGAGTGGGTTTTTTCATCCATTCCACCTTTCCAATTTTCTGCATCTGAAGACTTCAGTGCTTCATCATAGTCTTTTGGAACTTCCCTCAGCATCATCACCTTCATTTGCTCAGGTTCATCATGGTAACTTATTGACTTTTTAGTCATTTCCCTGCTCCTCAATGCTCATTGTCCATCACTATTTTTAGCTTCATTTAAAGAAACACCATTTGCCTCTTCAGTCACATCCACATGATCATGATTTTCTTTGAAGGTTTCCGATCATTCACTTTATATGGTGTTTTATTTTTAAAATCATCCACAGTTGAGACTTCAGCAAACTTGTTAATAACATTCATCAATGGTGGTCATAATGTTTCATCCTTTAATTTTGCATCTGAGCTGATAATAACTCAACTGTAAAGTTTATACATTAGTTATAGTCATCATAGTCAACTATATAATCTTCCAAAGATTTAGCGTCAAACTATTTCCATCCAGATCAGTCAAGAGTGTGAGTTGCAGCAAGTACAGTTTCACTCCACAATGCTTTCGGAATATGCCTTGCTGACTGAAGCCATGGACACACCATCTCATAGATAATCCTGTTCTCACATTTAGCAACTCCATTTTGCTGTGGTGTGTATGGCACAGTCACAGAATGTTTCAACCCAATTGACTCAGCTCTCTTTACGTCACAGTTATCAAACTCCTTTCCACATCAGTGCACAATTCCTTAATATTCAGTTGAGTTTGTTTTTTCACCATCTTAATGGAAATTGGCAAATTCTGTACAACCCCATCTTTTTCCCATAAAAAATATGTCACTCCGAAACCATAAAGTCACCCTTAAAAAAAGAAAATATTGATAGCCAGTGAAATCCTTTTCTTTCATTGGACCACAGACATCATCCTGGACCAGATTATTTATCAGCTTGGTTACCTAAAACTAGCCGATGGTGTTTACTTAGCATACAATCTTCAGTGGCGCAGTGGTTAGCACACTGGACTTGCATTCGGGAGGATGACGGTTCAATCCCGCATCTGGCCATCCTGATTTAGGTTTTCCATGATTTCCCTAAATCGCTCTAGGCAAATGCCGGGATGGTTCCTTTGAAAGGGCACGGCCGACATCCTTCCCTAATCTGATCAGACCGATGACCTCGCTGTTTGGTCTCTTCCCCCTAACAACCCCAACCCCAACCCTGCTACTTAATATCGGCTGCTAACATCACCTATGAAGAGTATCAGTAGCTTCCTTTACAACAAAAAATTTGTTGGTGCTGAATCACTTTCATTGCTAAAGAATGAAGTTCATTCTTGCTTTCAGATAAAGCAACAGCATTTCGTGTGTTACTTCATTTTACTGCCATTTTTGATACTTTGATCAATACATTTATCTTAAGCCTACCCAACAATAAATTACAAGCATCATCTGGACAGTACTACACATCTTCAAAATATGCCTGGTTCACTGTTTTACGATCAAAACTTTCAACATCAGTATGGTTACTTCCAAATGCTTTGATCTGCTCATTATTCTGAGTGCTGTCCATTTTCTTTGGCGTATCAAGAGGATTGTATGAAACATATCAATCTCAACAATTTGTTATGTGATGTATTGCAACACTGTCAATGTACCACTCATCACCTACTGCTATAGTTACATTTTCAGATAATTCAGATTTCTCAAACCAAGTTTTTCCTGGAATTGCTACTGATGACTTTTCCACAGCCTGTAACGTTGCAGAATCAGAATGATTGTGTTGTATTGCATTGCATTACATTATATTGCAGACTTACCACAGCTAGGACAGTTCCTAGGTAGATGACCTTTACCTTTCCATTTCAAGCATGCACAATTTGCTTTGCAGTCTTTCGAAATAGGTCCACTTTTACCACAAGATAAGTACTTCTTTACATCATGTTTGAATGAATTTCGCCTTTTTGCATAAGAACCATTTTATTTCTGTCATATTGATGTCCTTCTCTTGGATTGTGGAAACACTGAAGTTACTACATTTGTTTCATCTCTTCCTTTTTTTGCAACTCATTCACTGCTGGCCATTAAAATTGCTACACCAAGAAGAAATGCAGATGATAGATGGGTATTCATTGGACAAATATATTATACTAGAACTGACATGTGATCACATTTTCACCACAATTTGGGTGCATAGATCCTGAGAAAATCAGTACCCAGAACAACCACCTCTGGCTGTAATAACGGCCTTGATACACCTGGGCATTGAGTCAAACAGAGCTTGGATGGTGTGTACAGGTACAGCTGCCCATGCAACTTCAACACGATACCACAGTTCATCAAGAGTAGTGACTGCAGTACTGCGACGAGCTAGTTGCTCGGCCACCATTGACCAGACGTTTTCAATTGGTGAGAGATCTGGAGAATGTGCTGGTCAGGGCAGCAGTTGAACATTTTCTATATCCAGAAAGGCCCGTACAGGACCTGCAACATGCTTTTATGCATTATCCTGCTGAAATGTAGGGTTTAGCAGGGATCGAATGAAGGGTAGAACCAAGGGCCGTAACACATCTGAAATGTAACGTCCACTATTCAATGCGAACAAGAGGTGACCGAGACGTGTAACCAATGGCACCCTATGCCATCACGCCGGGTGATAGCCAGTATGGCGATGACGAATACACGCTTCCAATGTCTGTTCACCACGATGTCACCAAACACAGATGCGACCATCGTGATGCTGTAAACAGAACCTGGATTCATCTGAAAGAATGACGTTTTGCCATTCGGGCACCCAGGTTCGTCGTTGAGTACACCATCGCAGGTGCTCCTGTCTGTGATGCAGCGTCAAGGGTAACCACAGCCATGGTCTCCATGCTGATAGTCCATGCTGCTGCAAATGTCGTTGAACAGTTTGTGCAGATGGTTGTTGTCTTGCAAACATCCCCATCTGTTGACTCAGGGATCGAGACGTGGCTGCACAATCTGTTTCACCCATGCGGATAAGATGCCTGTCATCTCGACTGCTAGTGATACGAGGCCATTGGGATCCAGCATGGCGTTCCGTATTACCCTCCTGAACTCACTGATTCCATGTTCTGCTAAGACTCATTGGATCTCGACCAACGCAAGCAGCAATGTCACGATACTATAAACCGCAATCGCGATAGGCTACAATCCGACCTTTATCAAAGTCGGAAATGTGATGGTACGCATTTCTTCTCCTTGCACGAGGCATCACAACAACGTTTCACCAGGCAACGCCGGTCAGCTGCTGTTTGTGTATGAGAAATCGGTTGGAAACTTTCCTCATTTCAGCACGTTGTAGATTTCGTCACCAGCACCAACCTTGTGTGAATGCTCTGAAAAGCTAATCATTTGCATATCACAGCATTTCTTCCTGTTGGTTAAATTTCACGTCTGTAGCATGTAATTTTCGTGGTGTAGCAATTTTAATGGCCAGTAGTGTAATTCAGACATTTTTCCTGTAAGTTGTACCATGTTTTCTCTCTTTGTTAGTATATCATACCAAGTTACACAAATGTGATCAAATTCTTTTGACAATGACTGAAGTAAACATGCACACAAATCAATTTCATCTATTGGTTTATTTAGCAGAGACAGCTTTTTTTGAACTTCATCAAATTTTGAAAAATGACCTATTCCCATTCAGTATTAGGAAACTTATGTCACAACAAGTTAATATTTTCTACAGATTAACTATCATAAATCTGGTGCAACCTTTCCCACACACCTTTAGCAGTTTCACATTTGGCAACTCGAAGTAAGGGTGTTTTTTTATGTAGTAAGGAAATGAGATTTTTCTTTGCCTTCGAATTCACTTTTGTCCAAATAGCTAATTTTTCAACATTTACTGTTGATGTGGTGAAAATACGACTTACACATCATAAACTGTGTCCCATTCCAAAATAAAATGAGCTTGTGGCTGAGTTAGCCTCTTGTGTAATTATAAAGTATTGTAAATTCCATGAACAAAAAACGGTACCAATAGTTGAAAGAAAGCACAGGTCTCACCCATCCACGAGAAGGGTAGTAGAAATTATCAACAAAACTACAGTCCGATATCCTTGACATCAATTTGTTGTAGAATCTTAGAACATATTCTGAGCTCTGACATAATCAGCTTTCTTGAACAAAACGATCTCACCGCCAAAGAGCATGGATTCCAAAAAAAAGTGAAACCCAACTCCCACTTTTCTCACACAGCATACAGAAAGCTTTGAGTCAAGGGAGACAGGTATGTGCAGTCTTTCTTAATCTCCAAAAAACATTTCAGTCAGTATCACACCTACACTTATTGTCAAAAGTACAATCATGTGGGGTATCATGTGACATTTGTGAAGGGATTGAGGACTTTTTGGTAGTGAGATGGTTGGTTGGTTGGCTGATTCGGGGGAGGTGATCAAACAGCGAGGTCATTGGTCTCATCAGATAAGGGAAGGACGGAGGAGGAAGTCGGCTGTGTTCTTTGAAAGGAACCATCCTGGCATTTGCCTGAAGCAATTTAGGGAAATTATGGAAAACCAAATCAGGATGGCCTGCCACAGGTTTGAACTGTTGTCCTCCCGAATGTGAGTCCAGTATGCTAAGCACTGCACCACCTGGCTCAGTTGGTATGGAGAATGCAGAATGTTATCGTGGATGGAGAGTCATTGTCAGACATAGAAGTAATTTCAGGTGTGCGTCAGAGAAGTGTGTTAGGACCCTTGCAGACAACATTAGTGGTAACCTCAGACTTTTTGCAGATGATGCAAGATATCTATAATACAGTACTGTCGGACATATTCAGTCAGATCTTGCTAAAATTTCAAAGTGGTCCAAAGATTAGCAAATGTTCAGAAATATAAAATTGTGCACTTCAAAATACAAAAAACCATAGTATTGTATGACTATAATATCAATGAGTCACTGTTGGAATAGGTCAGCTCTTACAACTAACTGCGTGTACCACTTTGTAAGGATATAGAATATAATGATCACATAGCTCAGATGTGGGTAAAGCAGATGGTATGCTTCAGTTTATTAACAAAATACTGGGAAAATACAGTCAGTCTACAAAGTAGATCCCTTACAAATCACTCATGCGATGCATTATAGAATATTGCTCAAGTATGGGAGATCTGCACCAGATAGAGCTAGCACGGGATATAGAACGTATACAGAGAAGGACAACACGAATAGTCACAGGTTTGGTTGATCTATGGGAAAGTGTCTCAGAGATGCTGAAGAAACTGAACGGACTCTAGAAGGAAGATGTAAACTATCTCAAGAAAGTCTATTAACAAAGTTTCAAGCTTTAAATGATGTCTCTAGGAATGTACTACAACCTCCTAAATATTGCTCACATAGGGATCATGAGAAGAAGATTATAATAATTACAGCACACACAGATGCATTCAAACAATCATTCTCCCAGTGCACCATATGTGTATGGCGTTGGAAGAAACTCTAACAACTGGTACAATGGGATATACCCTCTACTGTGCACTTCATGGTAGACTTCAGAGTTAGATGTAGGTAACTGTAATTGCCCAATTCTCCTCACCAGTTACTTTTTTGGATTGTTTTTCTTCTTCAGTCACAATAATTATTCTTGTCCACATGTGTCAATTGAGACAATTTTCCTCTTCTCTGTCTTGTTTTAAACTTGAGAACACATCAAATGACTTCATAAGTTGTCCTCAATAATGTGGTATAACATCGCAAGCTACATGCTTGAATTCATCATTTTTAGATAACTTTTTTGCTGCATAAACAAAGATTTGTTCAGTGTTATATATCCACATGATACTCATGGCAACCAAAGAACAGCAGCAGCAGCTCAACTGAGAATTTACACACCAACACCGATATCATTACATACATGATAAAATATGAAATTATAATTTGTATATTGCTTTACAGAAAGAAACAGTCATTTTCCCTCTGTCAGACAGGTACCTGTCACATACAGAAAAATATGGTTTCAAAAAATTAAGGAAATATTAGTGTCAAATGCTCAACTTTGTTTCTACATTGCATAGGGTTTATCACTCGACCACAAGCAGATACAGCAGTGAAATACCTCAAGTGGAAGAAAACATTTCCTCCAGATGCTTCCACATGTTGCAAATCGCTAGAATTACAGTTCGAAGGCCAAATAAATTTATTTGCATCTTCAATAAACAGTTTGAATGTAATCAATGCAGCAGTCAGCCAAAAGCCTAGTTGCATTGTTAAAGGCAGTACACACTATGGTACTGGAAAATGCAGGGTGTGATGCAAACAGTGGAATGAATAAAGATGACTACTCACCTTATAGTGGCTTGGGGCGATAGAGATGGGCATGAATAAGGATTGGAATGTAGTCACTCAGCTTTCAAACTCCAGAGCAAAGGAACACACAGGCACCTAACGAACAAAATATCTCAGTTCACATTGAAGTAGCTCCCATTTCCAACACCATGTAGCATGAGTTACATACATGTGGCAGATGTTGTTGTACGATTAATCCCATGCCCCCATCTATCACATAATGGCATAATTTAACTTGCCAGAGGCAGAATCATCCAAGTAAAAGCAACACATCATATACCAGTCCTTTCCAGCTTCTGTGTGATCTTCCTTTGAGAATGATAACCAACCAGTTGTTCATCTGGATGAATGACTGCTGCCAAATTGTGACCACGGAATTGTATTACCATGCAGAAACAAAGCAAAGCACTGAAGACAAGTTCAACATCAATGGCTGCTTTATTAGTATCATCTGTAACCTTTATCCTAATATTACCTTCTTTGAATTGCATAGATGGCAACTGCCTGTTCAAACTATTATTCTGTCCCACAATCACTATTTCCTCAAACTTAGTACTTTCTGCACTTCCCCGATCTCTGTCTTTGTTGTCACCTTGCCTCCTCTAAATCTGTTACCTTCTTATTTATCATTACTTTACTCTCTCCCTCTCACTTCAGTTCTGACTCATAAATGTTAGAGCCTATGAATCATCCTCTGCTGTTTTCTCATTGTGCCTCATAACACTACCTCTGGTTGCAGCAGAGCCATATTCATTTCTCTTTTATTTATTGTTCTTCACTCATTTTCTCTTAGCCTCTCCCTTTCCTTTCACCCCTCCCTTTCCTTTCCCTCTTCCTTACTCAGCTTATCCACTGTATGCAACACCACCACTTTCCCTTAAGCGTTCCATTGTCTTCATTCAGAGGACTTCTTTGATAAGGTATCTTAGTCTGTATCTTCTGGCTACATATAAATAGAAAAGAAAATTGTATGTGTAAGCATACTGCTTTTCAGTTTACAGTAGTAGCAACTGTAAAAACTGTACATAAAGAAGTATAATTGAATGTCAAACAGCCAAAAAATATAATTCATCAAAAGTATTGTTATTGGGCCAAATATTAGCTCCCACTTATTTTAAATTCTTGAAAATTCTGAAATTAAATTGGAATATGGTAGGACATATGACATACTGATTATCCAGTCATCAACAAACACTTCCATTTGGTTTTGTATTGTGCCACTCCCCTTTCTTCAAATTGTGGTTTGGGCTTTTATATTTTGGGATTGTAGTAATTTAGTGACAAGATTTTTTTAAACTTTAACATGGAGTAAAACTGTGTGGATTAATATCACATCTTGTACTCAGATTCCTGCCAGCTATTTAATTAATGTCCACACTTTGCATGGAAGATAGCATGTATAGATGTAGAATGTTTTGATGTTTAAGGGATCTGAAGCCACAAAACATCCTGATTGAAGGGAATGGTACCGCAAAATTGTGTGACTTCGGATTTGCAAGAAGTATGAGTGCCGGAACACATGTGCTTACCTCCATTAAAGGAACGCCCCTTTACATGGCACCAGAACTCATTGAGGAAAGTCCATATGACCATAATGCTGATCTTTGGTAAGCTTATATTTTAAATATCTTGTAGTCAATGGAAAGTTGTTTATAATTTTTTCCTCATGAAAAAGTTCTTTAAATTGTAATAAGCACTCTCATGTTGGTCCTCTATAAGACTTATCCTGAAATGTAATAAATTGTACCAATTGATTTAACATTATATTTTCAGAAAATGTCTAATGCATTTCAATGTTACTGTTCATTCAAAATAAAGATTCTGAACTGTTGTTTTATAGTCTATTAGTTATTTTCTCTCTTTTCTTGTGTGTTGCAATTGTGCACAGAATATATGTTAAACTTTTGTTAAGCAATGAAAACTCGGCTGGTATACACATATTTCAAAAAGTATGTGGAAATTCTGTGATAGTAAAGAAATTATATTAAATACTCTCAAATTCCCATTTTTCAGATATTCAGGAAAATGCAGATTGCTCTCTGGAAATTTGTCAGCTGTACATACAAATAGAAATTCTCAAGCTTCACTTAGAGAAACCGAGGAAAAGAGAGAGGGAAAATTGTATGTTACTTTTTAGTAATAGGAAAGAAAGGTAAAGTCCTGTGGGAGAGCAAAATCTGTCATCCCCCTGTGGATCTGGTGGTTAGAATAAGCCCAAGGTATTCCTGCCTGTCGTAAGAGGTGACTAAAAGGAGTTTCACATGTTTCAGCCTTTATGTGATGGTCCCCTGTAGGGTTTGATCTCTGTTCTTCAAAATTTTCCTGAAGAGCGAGTCAATTGGGGAAGGGCGCCTTACACGGTGCATCCATCATGCATTGAGATCTGTAGCCCGCTTCCTCGTCGTCACATTGCAGTCCCGCCCATTCACCAACTCTTGGGGTGCGTTTTCCACCATGCACTATGCAGTGTTGCTTTCTGCGTTGGTGATGACCATGGACTTCTTAGCACCTGATATCCAGCACGGTAGCCAGTCCGTTGTATTGGGGCCCCCATGTACCCTGTTAGTTGTAGCCCCCTGACCACACAGGGATCGCTCTGCTGATACCTGCACCATTAACTCCCTACGTATGCCAAGGGGTAGATTCCCATCCCCCTGGGGCATCGGGACTCCCTGCAATGGCCATCCTGTCAGGTGGCCTCTGCCGCGGCTGGGTGGCGCCCGTGGGGAGGAGTGGATGGCATCAGGGCGGATGACACGCGATGATGCGTAGTCTATCATCTCTTGCTGGTGGTGAAACACCAGCGGTCTCTAAGCATTCATGAACTCAATTCAGTGCACAGAAATATGACCCCAAATCGTTCCCCTCCCTGGCCACACCATGGTAGGAACATCAAGCTAAGTGTGGCAGCAGATCTTATTCACCCCAGTACCTCTTATGTTCGAGAGCTGATGGGGAATCTTTCATGATGATGATGATGAAGCCTCAGTTTTTTGTTGAGCATTTAGAGGACAAGTTTTGTGAGGTCGTAGGCTTGTCCGAAATGAGGTCTGGGTCAGTCATGATCAAAACAGCATCCTCTGCCCAGTCATGGGAGTTACTCACTTGTAACAAGCTGGAGGATGTTTCCGTAACCATCATGCCCCATAAGAGCTTAAATATGGTCCAGGGTATCATATTTCACAGAGACTTTCTTTTGCGGACTGACAATGAGCTACACGCCAATTTAGAGTGATGAGGTGTATATTTCGTTTACTGGGGTCTGAGGGATAATCAGGTTGCCACCGGTGCCTTCACCTTGGCCTTTGAGGATGATACAATGCCTGAGAAGCTCAAGGTGATGGTCTACCACTGTGATGTAAAGCCCTATATCCCTCCCCCCATGCGGTGCTTTAAGTACTGGACATTCAGCAATATGTCTCCCCACTGTACTTCCAGCATCACATGTCAAGACTGTGGACGCCGATCACATCCCAATATTCCATGTTCCCCGCCTCCCATCTCTGTCAACTGCAGAGAGCACCATTCGCCTTGCTCATCAGACTGCGGGATCCTCCAGAAAGAAAGGAAAATCATAGAGTACAAGACCCTAGACCGACTGACCTACACTGAAGCTAAGAGAAAATTTGAACGCCTGCATCCTGTGCGTATGACATTGTCTTACGCTGCCTCTGCAACAGTTCTGGCACCATCAGCTCCCCAACCCAAGTCACCTCTCAGAGTCAGAAGACTACACCTGTGCCCTTGATAGTGGGGGGCATTTCCCTCCCTGTTGCTCCTGCACCACCTACTTTGGGAGCAACACACCCTCCTCCTCCCCCCCCCCCCCCCCCCCCAACCATCAGGGACGTCCGTCCCCACTTCTAAGCCATAGAAGCGTAAGTCTTCTTCGGCTTCTCTCACTAGGAAGAGGTCCCTTGGGTCACTCCTTTCCCAGATTTCAGCTAGTGGGAAAGATGACGCCTGCCAGTGGCTGAAGAGCCCAAAAGCAGCTGGTCGGAGGGCTTCATGCTCATCCTCCGTCCCCGAGACTGAGCCAGTGAAGTCCTCCCAGCCCAAGGAGCAGTGAGAGAACTCCAAAAAGAAAACCTTTAAGACAAAGGAAATTGTGGTGGCACCCACAAAACCGCTACCTACAAACTCTGTGTCTGAGGATGGGGTGAAGATTTTGGTGTCTGCTGTGTACCTAGATCTCCCCAGACCCTCAGACACAATGGATATAGACTGATGAGGCAATAAGTCAGTGGCAGTAGGTGACCCTGAGGCGTAAACTGCCTCATTGAATGTTCCATGCCTTCCCAGTCTAATGGTGTCATCCTCCAGTGGAATTGCAGCAGTTTTTTCCACTGCCTGGCTGAGCTACAGCAGCTGTTAAGCTTTACACCTGCTATGTGCATTGCCCTTCAGGGAACCTGGTTCCCGGAAATGCAGACTCCTGACCTCCGCAGCTATAAGGGATATTACAGGAACCATAGCGACTATAATCGAGTGTCAGGTAGAGTTTGCGTTTATGTCCTAAACTCAGTCTGTAGTGAACCTGTGCCCCTTCAAACCCCTCTTGAAGCTGTGGATGTCAGAATAAGGATGGCACAGAAAGTAACTGTCTGCAATGTCTATCTTCCTCCAGATGGTACAGTACCACTGACTGTATTAGCTGCACTGATTGATCAACTCCCTAAACCTTTCCTAAATTTGGGAGATTTTAATGCCCATAACCCCTTGTGGGGTGGCACCATGCTTACTGGCCAAGGCAGAGATCTCGAAACTTTGCTGTCTCAGTTCTACCTCTGTCTCTTTAAACACTGAGGCCACTACACATTTCACTGCGGCTCATGGTAGTTACTTGGCCATTGATTTATCAATTTACAGTCCAGGACTTCTCCCATCTATCCACTGGAGAGCACATGATGATCTGTGTGGTAGTGACCACTTCCCCATCATCCTGTCACTGCCCCAGCATCAGGCCCACAGATGCCTGCCCAGATGGGCTTTAAACAAGGCGGACTGGGAAACTTTCACCTCTGCTGTCACTGTTGAATCTCCCCCACAAGGTAACATCGATGTGATGGTTGAGCAGGTGACTACAACAATTGTTTCTCTGGCAGAAAACGCTATCCCTCGCTCTTCAGGTTCCCCGAGGTGTAAGGCAGTCCCTTGGTAGTCGCTGGAAGTCGCTGAAGCAATTAAGGAGCGTTGGCGAGCTCTACAGCGACAAACTGGCACCCTTCCCTGGAGAACCTCTTAGCCTTTAAACAGCTCCGTGCCCGCGTTCACCAACTTATCAAACGACAGAAGCAGGAGTGTTGGGAGAGATACGTCTCGACCATTGGGTGTCATATGTCACCTTCCCAAGTCTGGGTAAAGATAAAAAGCGTTTTCGGATACCAGGCCCCGACAGGTGTCCCCAGTGTTACCATAAATGGCATGTTATCTACCGACGCAAACACAATTGCCGAGCACTTTGTTCGAGCCTCTGCATTGGAGAACTACCCCGCAGCCTTTTGCACACTCGAACGGCGGCTGGAAGGGAACGTCCTCTCGTTCACGACATGCCCCAGTGAATCCTAAAACGTCCCATTTACAGAGTTGGAGCTCCTCAGTGCCCTTGCACATTGTGCCGACACAGCTCCTGGGCCTGATCAGATCCACAGCCAGATGATTAAACATCTCTCATCTTACTACAAGTGACATCTCATCATCCTCAACTGGATCTGGTGCGATGTCATCTTTCTGTCGCAATGGTGGGAGAGCACCATCATTCCAGTGCTCAAACCCGGTAAAAACCCGCTTTATGTGGAAAGCTATCGGCCCATCAGCCTTGCCAACGATCTTTGTAAGCTGCTGGAATGTATGGTAGGTCGGCAATTGGGTTGGGTCCTGGAGTCACGTGGCTTGCTGGCTCCATGTCAGGGCGTCTTCCGACAGAGTTGCTCTACAACTGATAATCTTGTGTTCATCGAGTGTGGCATCCGAACAGCGTTTTCCAGATGGCAACACCTGGTTGCAGTCTTTTTTTACTTACGTAAAGCATACGACATGACTTGGTGACATCATATCCTTGCCACAATGTATGGATGGGGTCTCTGGGGCCCGCTCCCGATTTTTATCCAAAACTTTCTGTTGCTCCATTCTTCCATGTCCAAGTTGGTACCTCCCATAGTTCCATCCATATCCAGGAGAATGGAGACCCGCAGGGCTCTGTATTTAGTGTCTCTCTATTTTTAGTGGCCATTAATGGTCTAGCAGCAGCTGTCGGGCCCTCCGTCTCACCTTCTCTGTATGCAGACGACTTCTGCATTTTGTACTGCTGCTCCAGTACTGGTGTTGCTGAGCGGTGCCCACAGGGAACCATCCACAAGGCGCAGTCATGGGCTCTAGCCCACAGCTTCCAGTTTTCAGCCGCAAAGTCATGTGTCATGCACTTCTGTCGGCATCGTACCGTTCATCTGGAACCAGCACTTTACCTTAGTGATGATCCGCTCCCTGTAGTGGAGACATATCGATTCCTAGGACTGGATTTTGACTCTCGATTGACTTGGGTCCCTCATCCTTGTCAGCTTAAGCAGAATTGTTGCCTGAGCAACACCAATTGGGGTGCAGATTGCTCTACGCTGCTGCGGTGCTACAGAGCCCTTCACCAATACTGAATTGACTATGGGAGTGTGGTTTATGGTTCAGCAGCACCTTCAACATTGCATTTACTTGACATTTTGCACCACTGCAGGGTTCAACTAGCAACAGGAGCTTTTAGGACGAGTCCAGTGACCAGCATACTGTTGGAGGCTGGCATCCCTCCATTGCAGATAAGACGTGCCCAACTGCTCGCCAGTTACGCAGCACACATTTGTAGTTCCCCTGAACATCCGAATTACCGTCTCCTTTTCCCGCCCGCAGCAGTCCATCTCCTGCATCGGTGGCCCTCCAGGTCAGAACCAACGATTACGGTTTGCATGCGGTCCCTTCTCTCCAAACTGGAGTCCTTTCATTTACCACCTCTACTTGCGGTCCGTTCATGTATGCCTCCATGGTGTACGCCTCGGCCGCAGCTTCGTCTGGACTTTTTACGTGGCCCTAAGGACTCCATTAACCCTGTGGCTCTCTGCTGTCACTTCCTCTCGATTCTTGACATGTCCCGGGGCTATGAAGTGGTTTACACTGACGGCTCGATGGCTGATGGTCGCGTTGGCTTTGCCTACGTTCACGGCGACCATATTGAACAGCATTCCTTACCCAATGGCTGCAGTGTATTCACTGCAGAGCTGGTGGCCATTTCTCGTGCACTTCAGTATCTCCGTTCATGCCCTGGGGAGTCTTTTCTTCTATGTACTGACTTTGTGAGCCGCCTGAAAACTATTGACCAGTGCTAATCTCATCATCCTTTGGTAGTGTCCATCCAGGAGTCCAACTATGCCCTGGAACAGTCCAGTCATTCAGTGGTGTTCACGTCAGAATCCAAGGAAATGAACTTGCTGACAGGCTGGCCAAACAGACTACAAGGAAACCATTTCTGGAGATGAGCATCCCCGCAACTGACCTGCATTCATTATTATGCCGCAAGGTTTTTCAGCTTTGGGAGACAAAATGGCAAAATCTCAGTATGCACAACAAACTGCGAGCCATAAGGGGACCATGAATGTGTGGAAGTCCTCGATGAGGGCGTCTCGCAGGGACTCCGTGGTTCTCTGCAGGCTCCGCATTGGCCATGCATGGGCAACCCATGGCTACCTCCTGCACCATGAAGACTCACCTCAGTGTTGGTGCGGCGCCCGGTTGACAGTGGCCCATATTCTTTTGCTATGTCCTTCTTTGGCTGCCCTGTGACTTCATCTTCAGTTGCCGGACTCGTTATCATTGATTTTACTTGACGACGCCTCATCGGCTGATCTGGTTTTATATTTCATCCATGAGGGTGGGTTTTATCATTCGATCTGAGTTTTAGCACCTGTCCTTTGTGCCTCTGTGTCCTCCACCCTAGTGCTTTTAGGGTGAAGGTTTTCTGTGTCCTCCACAGGGTGGCTGGATTTTCCTTTTTATATTCATGGTCAGCCAGCCACTGTAATCTGCTTCCTTGTTTTACTCTCTTCTAACTATTTCTTGCATCTCTCTGTTGTTATCTTGTCCTCTTTTACTCCTTTTAGTGTTTGTTGCCTTTCCTTCATTCTTGTGGTCTTTCCTTTCTTTCTGTTTTGTGTTATATGTCTCGTCTATTTTATTCTGACACTTGTGGCTTTGTTTTATTAGGAACAAGGGACCGATGACTTGGTAGTTTGGTCCCACTTCCCCCTCTTTTAAACCCACCAACCAACCAATCCTTCACATTGAGTGGGAGGTTGCAGTGGAAGTCACTTCAGAGTCTTTGACTTAGGAAGCACCGAAGCCATCATCTGACAAGTCACATTTTTTTAAGGTCGTATGCAGTATACACTACTGCCAGACATTGGTTACACAACCCTTAAAAGACAGCAAAAAACCTTTGCATTAATCAGAAGTATTCTTTAGGTGTGTACAGTTTTGTTACTAGCTGAGTACTAAAATCCCTTCACCATTCAGAAGCTCCCCCTCTCCTTCTTAGCTACTTCTGACATTAGTTAATGATTAATGTATCAAGCCTGTTTTTCTGACTGACTTAACCATGTAATCCCTACAAGAATTAAAATAAGCAAGTCAGCTGTAATTGCAGAAATACCTCCCTCCTCCAGTTCCAGACATAAGAAGCAAATGTGTAAAATTAACTTAGAATAGAATGCGTTTTGGTTTACCAAATATGTCAGCTGCCTCTCAATTTATTTTCTGTAAGACTTACATTCAGAAAACCCTATATATAACTTCAAAGAACTAATCATACTAAATTACTCTAAAGCCAGTAGTGCTGAGATGGCTAAACTGGTAAGGATCCTGGTTTGAATCTTGTTCCAGCATATAGTTTTAACCTATCATTTATAATCAGTAGTTCATGGTATTTATCTTAAAGTCTGGCCATCCAGATGCATGTTGTCAATGTATGCCCCATGTAATTTATGGCTGTCACCCTAATATGTCTGTTAGACAGATTATGCTGTATACTTGATAATGGCTGCACAGTCTAAACTGTGCAGTAGTGAAAAATACAAAATAAAGTGCTATTGTAATCCAAGTGATGACAGCCAGTGTGGCAGATTATTTCCATTCCAAAAAGTTTATTTTTGCTGTGGACCCGTGGTTGGCAGCTAAAATATTATGTCCAAATTTTAGTTCCCAATGGATCCACAGCTGAAATGAACCATTGAATTAGACACACCTACCCAGTAGCAAGTAGTTCCTCCTTTTACTCTAGTAGCAGTTGATACAATGTGATGTGGACTCTACAAGTCAACAGTATTGGTGCCCATTCTCATCCATAACCATTCAACCACCAGTGACAACTCATGAAGATTCGACTCCTTTGAGAATCTCTTTACTTAAGCTCTGTAGAAGGAAAATTAATATTTATTCTCATGAGTATGTGTTATGTATTCCTATATTTTAGAAGTCGAGATGACCTTTCACTGAAAAGCAGAAGTGTTGAGTTGTCAGCAGGCTCTCACAAAAAAGAAAGGAAACTTGCTAGTTGGAATGAATCTTTTCTCGGGCTGGAGCGCGCGCGCGCCCACACACACACACACACACACACACACACACACACACACACACACACACTGCCAACTGAATGCACAGTGCAAGGATTGCAGCTTGGCAGGTAGATTTGGTTGCAGTGGGATGGGGTGAGCTGGGTAGAGCCAGAGAGAGGCAGGAGACAGAAAGAGGTGTTGGGGCTGGGTAGCTAGAGGCTCAGAGGTAGACAGCTAGTTTGCTGGCTAGAAATGTGAGAGGGAGAGCTGGCAGGTGCACAGGCTAAGCACGTGATGCATGGTTGTTGGATCCAGTTGGCAGCGGTGCACAATGAAGGTGAAATGGAGATGCAAATTGGGAGGGAGTGATCGGACAGAAAAAGGTGAAACTTTTATGTTGAGGGTGTGGGGACAGTGTCACAATGGAGATTGAGGCCAGAAGGGGTATAGGAGCAAAGGATGTGGTGCAACGATAACTCCCATTTGTAGAGTTCAAAAAACCTGATGGTGGAGGGAAGGATCCAGAGGGTCCAGATTGTGAAGCACTCGCTGAAATTGAGCATGTTGTGCCACCAGGGGTCAACTTTGTTCTTGGCCACAGTTTGGTGGTGGCCACTGATTCTGATGGACAGCTGGTTGTTTGTCATAAACCCCCCCCCCCCCCCCCCCTCCCAAAAAAAAAGAAAAAGAAAAAAAAAACACCATGTGCATCAGTTGCAGCAGAGTTGGTGCATGAAATGGCCCTGCCTCTAATGGGTTAAAATAAGCCTCCAAGAGGATTGGAAAGGAAGTGCTGGGTGAGTGGATTGGGCAGCTTGTGCACCTGTGTCTTCCACAGGGATAGGATCACTGTGGGAAGAGGTTGGAAGTGAGAATGGTATGGTAGAAGACTAGGATGTTGCATAGGTTGGGTAGGTGACAACACCACTTTAGAAGGGGGGATGTATCTCATTTCATGGTATCATGATATAATAATCAAAGCCTTAGCAAAGGATGTATCTAGATGTCCCAGTCCAGGATGGTGTTGGGTGCCAAGGGAGGTATGCCATTGTGGCTGATTCTTTGGTGTCATGGGATGATTAGGCTTATGTGAAGATATGGCAGGGTATATTCGTTTGCAGACTATGTTTGGAGAGTATTGCCTGCCTGTGAAGGCCCTTGTGAGTCCTTCAGCATATTGAGCAAGTGAGTTCTTGTCACTATTGTCACAACAGATACGCTGTCCGTGGGTGGCCACGCTATATGGGGGTATTTCTTGGTATGGGCAGGATGACAGCTGCCAAAATTCATATACTGTTGGTGGTTAGCAGGTTTAATATGAACAGAGCTGTGGATGGAGCTATCAGTTAGGTGGAGTTGAATGACCAGGAAGGTGGCACATTGAATTGAGGAGGACCAGGTAGAGTGGATGGAAGAGAAGGTGTTGAGGTTGTGAAGGAAAGAGCATAGGCCAACTTGGCTCTGAGTCCAAATCATGCAGATACCATTAATGAATCTCAAGCAGACAGTGGGTTTGGGGTTTTGAAAGGTTAGGAAGGTTTCCTCTGGGTGGTCCATACAAGGTTGGCACTGGAAGGTGCCCTGCGGGTGCCCATAATTGTGTTTTGAGTTGTTGTATACCTTCCCCTCTAAGGAGAAGTAGTTGTGTGTCAGGTTGTAGTTGGTAAGGTGTATGAAGAATGAGGTAATGGGTGTGAAGTCTGAAGAATGTTGAGAGAAGTAGTGTTCAGCAGCGGTAAGATGGGCTTGTTGGTGTGTGGTGTGTATTACGGTGACATCAGCAGTGACGAGTAGGAATCAAGGAGATGGGATGATTGAGAGTCAGTAATGAAATGATTGGTATCTTTGTTGACCAACACCTCTGACCAATTGCCCGAAACCTAGCTTCTTACATCCTCCACTGACTCTGTATCACCCCCACCTCTTTACCTCCTGGATCTGTACTCATCACTGTTGATGCCACCTCCCTATACACCAACATCTCTCATGCTCATCACCTTGCCACTATCAGATACCCCGGCCAGGTTGGGGATTTTTCTCTGCCTGGGGACTGGGTGTTTGTGTTGTCATCATCATTCATGACCGTGGCTAATTTGGACTGTGTAAAAATTGGACTGTGTGAGAATTGGGACTTTGTACAGGCACAGATGACCACACTGTTGAGCATCCCCAAACCAAACATCATCATCTTCACTCTCAAATACTACCTCTCTCAATGTCCTCAGACTCGAAATATGCTACCACATTCCTTACACAGCTTACCAACTATATCAGTATGATGCTTCAGCTGCCAGAGGCTGCAGTCAGGTGTGTGTGAGTTGCATTTGCATGTGTGTGTGTGTGTGTGTGTGTGTGTGTGTGTGTGTGTGTGTGTGTGTGTGTGTGTGTGTATGTGTGTGTGTGAAAGCATATATTGTGACAGTCTATTCATTGTACCTATCTGCGACTCAGCATCTCTGCTATATGGTGAGTAGCAACTTTCCTCTCCATAATATTGTTACATTCCATCCTGGATTTGCCAACTATATCCTGACACACACACCACCACATCCTTTGGGGGGAAGGATTATAAACAAATCCACAGCACAGCCGTGGCTTCACATATGGCATGCTCCTGTGCCAACCTTTTTATGAGTCATTCATGTGGTCTACAATAAATACAGGCCTAAGCACATATCTGTGTGAGGTCAGCAACGTAATGTTAACAGCCAGCCAACACAAACACATGCTCTGTCAAAGATTTCGTGAAACTTCTTTGACCAAACTATTTCACTGGAGCTATTACATGATCATAAGATTTTTCCTCATAGCTGTTTGGAAACAGATACCAAACAGTTAACAACAGCTTATGGTGGTGGTGAGCATATTGCTGGAAAAGAGAGGAATGGAAACAATTGTGGGTGAAACCACGAATAGCAAATGGAGAAGCTCGAAACGTTTACCAGAATTGGCTTTGTGAGCTACAGCATGAGAACATAAAGAACAAACGTTTCAATTTTCTCTCATGAACATAGTCCCTCATATTTGCATACACAATACTCACTTAAGAAACGCCGTTTCTTAATTTCATTCATCATAATCGATGTTTTTGGAAAGACTGCAACTATGTCATTCTCATTCACGATTTAAATAATAAAACACTGCACTAGTCACATATTTTTTTATGTTTAACATTATGCTTTTTGAGAATTTATTCTCATTATCAAAAAGAAATATTCACTTAAGTATTTTATGTGGTGTTTGAATGTGTGTTGTCCTGCCTCTCTCACCCTGCAGTTATGTTATTATAGTCAACTGCAATCAGACGGATTTCTTATGGGCAAGTTTCCAAAACATACCTATGTAAACATTTGTACTTGATCATGATGATAAATTCTCACAAAGCATTGTGCATATCATGAAAAAATACGCAACTGGTGCAGTGTTACATTCTTTAAATCATGAGTGCTATTTCCACTAAAGATGGTCTCACGGCTAATTTAAGATTTTTAGCAACAGTCGAAAGTTATTCCAGCTTTCACTACATTACTCAAATCCCACAGTGTACCGTTTTACTTGTTATTCCAGAAACGTGAACTAATATATAAATCACCCAATGAGGCATTTATGAAGGTTATGTTAGGGTATTTGGAGTACTTATAAACACATTTAGTGCACTTATGTGTACTATGGACACACTTGACCCACACATCCATCCGTTCCACAGCCTTTCTTTTTATATGTAAGCTTAACGTCATCCACAGTACAGAAAATTTAAATGCAGCTGATTGTTGCAGCTATTTATTTGTAGAGTGCAACTGCTTATTACAGTTTTCATAGTCAGCGTGCTCTGTTGTTTGAAGAATTTCATATTTTCATACTTTCCAACAATCACTGTGGTGGTAGCCACACACCAAATATACTTTGGCATATTATAGCTTATATGCAATAAAGCAAGTGAAGTGACATGTAACCAATGGCATCACTCCAACCTTTATCAAAAATTTTTACTAAGAATGTCCCTACTACACTATCAAAGATTTGATCAAAGGGCTTTGGCGCAGACATACATATGTCTGTAGGCTTTGATAAGTATTTACAAACACTACATTGCTGACGTCACACAGCCATGCACTTAGGTCTGTATTTATTTTAGGCCCCAGTCATCTAGAAGAAACCTCCTTAGTCTCCCAAAACCCCAAACCCCTTGTCTGGTTCAGGTTCAGGTTCAGGTTCATCGTTGATATCATCATGATCTGTACTTTGGGCCAAGACACCATGTCCTCATTCCTTCACAACCTCAACACCTTCTCTTCCATCCACTCTACCTGGTCCTCCTGAACTCAATGTGCCACCTTCCTGGCCATTCAACTACACCTGACTGATAGCTCCATCCACAGCTCTGTTCATATTAAACCCACTAACCACCAATAGTACATGAATTTTGGTAGCTGTCATTCCCTCCGCACCAAGCAGCCCCTCCCATACGGCCTGGCCTGGCCATCTGTGGACAGCATATCTACAGTGACAAGAACTCTCTTGCCTAGCATGCTAAACATCTCAAGAAGGCTTTCACAGACAGGTCCTACATGCGAGACCTAGACCACAAACATATTTCCTGTGCCATATCTTCACACTTCCCTAATCCACCCACCACCCCCAAGAATCATCCACAAAAGAGCACCCCCCTCATCTTCCAGAATCACCCTAGACTGGAACAACTGAACAATAACCTGTACCAGAGAACTGATTATCTATCATCATTCCGTGAAATGAGGGACATCCTACTTAAGATCCCCCCTCACCCCCCCATCCCCTGCTTAAGTGGTGTTCTGTCACCAACTCGATCTCCAAAACAACCTAGTCCATTTCCATGCCACTCTCACTCCCAACCCCTTGCCACAGCAATCGTAACGCTGTGGAAGGCTCGAGTGAAAGACCTGTCCTATCGACCCACCCAGCACTTCCTCCTCCAGTCCTGTCACACATGCTTATCCTTGCTGGAATAGCGTTGACCAAGCTGATTAAAAGCAGCAAATCATTCTATTTTCCTCAAGCCATGGATTTAAATTTAACAACAGTGATGCTATTCTAGTACACCCAAATTTAACCATGCTGGGCTTGTCAAATACCTGCCCTCCTTCTCCCTATCCCTGCAATGAAAACACTTCTTTGCCACCAATCCCTCCAACCAAATTTCAACATTCTCTATCTCTCCTTGTTCATACCACTATCCAGTTGTGATCCTCCCACTTCCACCTAACCTCACTCTGGTCACCTTCTGGGAATTCCTTACCTCGTATTTCACCTCATCATCCTTCCCTGCGTCCCTTCTTCAGAACATCAACCTTTCAGCAGAAGAAAGAATAGCCATACACAACCTCAAAATAAATCCTGACCTAACCATCCTACCTGCATAGAAAGGTTCCACCACTGTAATTAAGAATTGCAGTGACTACCTGACACAATGTCTATGCCAGTTATGTGATTTCCTCCACCTATAATCTATACAAGAGTGATCCCATGCCAGAAGTCCACCACAACCTGCAATCCCTGCTTAAAGCCTTAGGCCCTTCCCAGTACCTGTCTACTGAATCCATTTTTTGCCCTCACCAGTATGACACTCTACTCACCCAACTTCTACAAGCTCCACAAAGCCAACAATCCTGGATGCCTCATTGTGGCTGGTTATTGTGCACCCACTGAAAGAAGTTCATCCCTCATTGAACATCACCTCCAACCAATTGCCCATAATCCAGCCTCCCACATTAAAGATACCAATCACTTCCTTCATCAACTGTCTACCATCCCGGCCCCTTTGTCTCCTGGATCCCTACTCGTCACTGTTGATACCACCTCCCTGCACACCAACATCCCTCATGCCCTCGGTTTTACTGCTGTTGAACACTACTTTCCCCGACTTTCTTCAGACCCCAGACCCACTACCTCATTCCTCATACATCTTACTAACTATATCCTAACTCATAAATACGTCTCCTTTGAAGGGAAGGTATAAAAATGAATCTGCGGTACAGCCATGGACACCCTCTTATGCCGGTCATTTATGAGCCATCTAGAGACCTTCCTAGGCTCCCAAAGTGCCAAACCCCTAGTCTGGTTCAGGTTTATTGATGATATCTTCATGATCTGGACTCAGGGCCAAGACACCATATTTTCATCCCTTCACAATCTCAGCACCTTCCCTCCCATCCACTTCACATAGTCCTTCTCAACCCAGCATACCACCTTCCTAGATATTGACCTCCTTCTCTCTCATGGCTCCATCTGCACCTCTTCTGCATTAAAACCCACCAACCACCAATAGTGCCTGCATTTCGACAACTGCCATCCCTTTCACACCAAAAAATCCCTCCCATAAAACGTGGCCACTAGGGGATGGCTTATCTGCAATGACAAAAACTCCATTGCCCAGTATGCTGAGTGTCTCATCG
This sequence comes from Schistocerca serialis cubense, assembly GCF_023864345.2. Lineage (NCBI taxonomy): Eukaryota > Metazoa > Arthropoda > Insecta > Orthoptera > Acrididae > Schistocerca > Schistocerca serialis. Next base: position 639,565,630 of record NC_064638.1, read on the forward strand.
AGGCCTTTTGGGGCAGGCATTGTTCCCAGACCTAGTCCACAAACAGATGTCTGTGCCATTTCCCACATCTGCACTCCTCCCACCACCCCAAGGACCAGCTACAAATGAGTGAACCCTACCAACCTGGACTGGAACAACTGGACCACATCCTTTCCCAGGGTCACACAATACCAACCTGTACTGCAATAACTGAACCACATTCTTCACCAGGGCTTTGTCGTATCATCAGTCCCTGAAATGAAGGACATCCCACCCGAGATCCTTCCTACCTCTCCTAAAGTGGCATTCTGCAACCCACATAACCTTCAAAATATCGTAGTCTATTCCTATGCCACTCCCAATTGCAGCCCCTTGCCACAAGGATCATATCCCTGTGGAAGACCCAGGTGCAAGACCTGCCCAGTCCATCCACACAGCAACTTCCTATTCCAGTCCTGTCACAGGCTTATCTTACCCCATCAGAGACAGACCATCTTTGAAAGCAGCCATGTCACACAGCACCTCTGGTGCAATCATTGCACAGTTTTTTGTATTGGTATGACGACCAACCAGCTTTCCACCAGTATGAATGGCTACCACCAAACTGTGGCCAAGAGCAAAGTGGACCACCTTGTGGCACAAAACGCTGAACATAACATACTTGATTTAAATGGCTGCTTCTCTTCCTGAGCCATCTGGATCCTCCCCTCCACCACCAGCTTCTCTGAACTGATGGGAGTAATCCTTACAACACATTCTCTGCTCTCATAATTATCATCACCTCAACCGACAGTAACATACTGTCCCCACACCCTCCACCCAGCAGTTTCCACCACCCCTGCAGTATCATGTCTTCCCCATTCTCATCACCCACCCTCTTTGTTGCCACCATCTGCCAACACACACTCTCCTCTCCTTTCTTGCTCTATTTTCTCCGCCTCTCTGCCTCCCACCCTCCCCATTGCTGCACTCTGAACACTCCACCAGACAGCGCTCCTCTCTCCCCCCCTACCCATCACTGATACCCCATAATCTTCCCTTTCCTCACCTCTCCAGATTGCTGCTTCCATTCCATGTGACAGATGCATTCTGTTCTGAGCTGCCAGAATTTGTGGCCATGTGTGCATAAGGCGTGCTTACTTGTATGAATGAATGACGTGTGTTTCTCTTTCTTTTTCTATCAAATATTGTGGCCAAATGCTTATGTGTAAGTGTCTTTTAATTTTGCCTGTCTGCAACTTAGTGCTTCTTGTTTAGGGTGAGTAGCAATATACACTTTCCTACGTTTTTATATCTCAACCTGAAGTTCCCAATGTTTGATTTTGTTTTAATCAATGTGTAAAATAAAAATGGTGTTAACTCACGTTATATACAGGTAGGTTGTAAATAATGACGGTGATCATACTGAAGAAACTAATTATTATATTGCTAGAATTCACTGACAACTTTTTAGTAACTTAACTGTGAGAAACATTAGTTAATAATCAGATAAATGTGGTACAGAGTGCACGAGAAGACTACAGTGCAAATATGATAAATTACTTTCCACAAAATATTCATGGAAATTGTTTTCTAAAGTACGCTAATGTTAGTGAATACCAAAAATGTTATGACTAATAATGATTGGGAGAACAAACTATTAACAACCTGTGACTTAGAGTTGAGTACAAAGTGAAGACCCAGCTTGCTGTAATTGCAGTCTTTAAACAGATTCAGATTCTTTATTGGTCATTCAGCATTATTACGTGCAATAGACTTCATCAGTTCACTTAACCTATTAATTTTACAAAATAAATTTTTACATATTTAAGTTTATATTGGGCATTTCTAAAAATTCTTCTGATGAATAGAATGGATTAGTTAACAAGAAGTTATGAACATTTTCTGTAAATAATTTGTCAGGCTTGATTGATGCATTTTTAGACAATTTGTTATATATTTTAATTGCCATATACTTATGACTATTGTTAGCTTTAGCTAATCTATTTTGTAGCAACAGCAGAGAAGTACAGGTTCTTGTATAGTAATCATGCCTTTGATTTGTTACACTTAAATTAGGTAGTTCAGCAAGTATGTAGTTAACACTGTCAAGAATATATAAATCAATAACTGTTAAAATTCTGTATTTAATGAACAATGGTTTACAATGTGTTCTATTATCTACCTTAGCCATTACTCTGATTGCTTACTTCTGGATCACCATAATTTCATGTATTTTTCTGCTGTTTCCCCAGAGTATTAACCCATACCTTAAAACAGATTGAAAAAAGGCAAAGTACGCTGTCCTTACGTAATCAAATGTCACGCAACAAATCAGTCTCTTCAACAAATATATAACTCTTGACAACCTAACCACTATGTGATTAACATGAGAGTTCCATGTTAGACTGTTGTCAAGTATGATATCTAAAAACTTTGCCTTTTGTTTTTCTATTTTTGTAGTCCTTGATAGACTGAATCACATATTCTGGGTCTTTTCCTCATTTAATAGCAGACCATTGGCATTAAACCATGATGTTGCATTTTCTTTTGCCAATTTCATATCACTTACAAGGTTATCAAGTACATGGTTTACAGATAGAAAATTTGTATAATCTGAGTACATATATGTCTTTACATCTATATTTCCTGGTAAGTCATTTATGTGTACAAGGAAAAGAAGTGGTCCCAATTTAGATCCCTGTGGCACTCCGTGTTGAACCTCGAGTATGTTTGACAAATGACTTCCTGAACTCGCCACCTGTTTCCTTTTATTGAGGTATGATTTGATGAGTTTTAAACTTTTATCACATATTCCATAGTACTCAAGTTTAGAGAGCAAAAGTGAGTGGTCAACACAGTCAAAAGCTTTTCTCAGATCACATAAGGTTACCTGTGTGTGCGCATGGTCCTCAAATGTTGCTAGAATGTCTCTGACCAAGAGCTCAATGGCATGTATAGCTGACCTTCCTTTTCTGTAACCAAACTGTGATGCACTTAACATACCATTTAGTTCTAGGTACTCATACATCTGCTGATATATTATGCCTTCAAAGAGTTTTCGTAGTACTGGAATTAGTGAGATTGGTCTGTAGTTTGCAGGATCTGGTTTGACACCCTTCTTAAAGACTGGAGTTACCTTGGATAGTTTGAGAGGATCAGGAAAAAACCCTTCTATGAGACACAGGTTTATAGAATATGTTAATGGTGCTGCAATGTAATGTATGATTTCTTTCAATAGATTGTTTGACTTATTAAAAATATCTGTACTGTATGAATTTTTCATTTCTTTGACTATTTTAAGAACTTCATGCTGGCATACCTCTTTAAAGTGTTTCAATGATGACCTGGCCCTATTATTATTTAGGTTTGCTCTCTTAAGATAATCTATACGTGTTACATTGGGTTTACTGATCAACTTTTTGATGTCAACAGCACAGCTTACAAAATATTCATTGAATGTATCTGCTGGTATTGGGACTGTCTTGTCAAAGTTTCTGACTTCACTTTTAACAGTATTAATTACTGACCAGGCTGTTTTGCATTGGTTTTTACTATTTTTTATGAGATTTGTGTTGTATCTTTGTTTCGCCAATTGTAACTCTTTCTTATACAGTTTCTTAGTGATTTTTTCGAGATCCTTAATTTCATTAGAATTTTTTACTTTGGCAAGGCTCTTCAACAGTAGTAGCTTATTTTTAGATTCTCCAGTTCTTTGGTGTACCAAAATTTGTCCTTTCTTGTTTTATGATATTTCTTTTGAACGAGATGGGCTTTTAAAGTACCTGTTAATTAATTGTGGAATGTTTCATAAACTGTTTGGGCACTGGAATCACAGTTTTGAAATAATTTGTCCCAGTTTGTTATGCTCAGCTGGTGTGTTAGTTTTATGAGATTGTGTTTTGTTAATATTAAGGTATTAGATTAACTTTTGTGCAGCCTTGCTCTCATCCCCTTTTACAAAATGTCTTAACTCTACTGCTAACATGGTGTGGTCTGAGAAAACAAATTCCTTTACCTTGGTGGAGTACATATCACGAGCACAGTTGACAAAAGCATTATCCAAGCACGCTTGTAGTCTTGTTGGTTCTGAATTTACATGACGGAAGTTGTGCTGCCTTAGCATATTCAGTAACTTATTTACATTGGGTTTGTTACATGTTACATCAAAGCTTGAATTAAAGTCTCCCCCAATTACAGTTACATACTGTTTCCATTTCATTATGTAGCAGAGTACACTGTCTAAATTATCTAAAAAAGTTTTATCATCTGAATCAGGGGTATGGTAGATAGATACTATGATAAGTTTCATTATGTCACATATGATCCCGGTAATTTCAAAGTGTTTCTCTACACATGCCCAACTAAGATCTAGTGCTCTACACTCTATTTCATTTGAAAAATAGATAACAGTACCACCATTACGGTACTGAGATCTGCAAAAACTGTTTCCATGTTTATAACCTTCTGGTACATAGTATTGTATTGTGGCGTGGAATAATAAAGAGCTTGGATATGTTCATGGTGGATCACCCTCAACACATTTTGTTTTCAAATCTACAAAACACTAACTATTGTTACTAGAAGAGTGTGATGGACAGATTGCTGACACACCACATCCCTGCATGGTCCAGGGGTGTCAAGATAGGAGGGAAGCAGTGGTAACTGACATTACCCAAAGAATTATTGCATACTCTTAACAACATGTGATTAGGCATTATCCTGTTGAACCATAGTGTATGAAGTTGGCTGGGTGAGGAGCAGTACTTCAGGATCCAAGGCTTTCCAAAAGTGGCATGTATTTTTCAAACTGACATAAATCATAATATTTCAGATCACATGTTGTACCCAGTGACACCCCAGAAAATCAGACATGGGATTAGCCTGCTGTACCAATGAACAATGGATGCTTTCAGACTATAATCACTATGGTAGCATCTTTGAAGTTGGCAGTAATTGTAGGACATCTTGAAATGGGTCATGTCCAAACATTCTACATTTTACCACACTGTATGCCAATGATGGTGTTAATATGCCCACTATAGACTGAAGTATTTGTTGTTCCTGGATAATGGAAGCCACTGATATGCATGCTACCAGTCTAACATGAAGCATATGACACGTATGCAGTGAAGTTTAGACCTGTGTAAGTGCTCCAATGGTAACTCAATACTGTGATGACTGTACCTGTACTCTCTGCTATTCTCATGCAGACAGTATGACTGTCACTCTATGCTATTGGTCAGTAAATTCACTTCTGGCCACTGGTCCACCCATACAACAGCTATAGCAACAGCATGCCTTTTCTGAGCTGAAATGACATGATAGGAGATCATATTCTGTTATGCCACTTGTCAACAAGGTATACTAGCACCTGACTAAGCGTTGCTTAACACTGACATCCCTAGACACATGAGAGGTGATCCTGCTGTGTCCATGTGTGAGTAATCCTTGAACAATCTTAGTTACTTATTGCTTGTACACTGTTCAGTGTGTCATCGAAGTTTGGACTCATACTGGTCATTCTGTCTGGTTGTGAAAATTTACACATTTGTTATTATACACTGGCTGTGTACACCAGCTGGTGTATCACGCGTGTAACATGGTTATATTGCTCATTTGTCATTACATTTTAGGCAGTTTCAACTCAATTTTGATGTTTCAAAACATGAGTGAGAAGTGCCTGACTTGCCGTAGAATTGTCAGTTCCGGAGTTTGGTGTGATGGATGCAGTAGTTTTTTTTCATTGGGGGGACTGCAGTGGCGTGGGTGTCGGGAAAGTGGATCAGGCTCATCAGTGGTTATGTAGGATTTGCAGCAGAGATAGGAAGATAGTGGAACAGGAGGGGAAAATTGCTGCCCTTCAGGCTGAGCTAGATCAGGCTAGGGAAGATCTGGACAGGTTAAGGACGGAGAAGGGCAAAGAGAGGTGGGAAGTGGCAACAGGTAACAGAAGGAACAGGCCTAGAACTAAGTCTGACAATTTTGTGGTGAATGTCAAAAATAAGTTTGACCTGTTGCTTCAGTTAGAAACTGATGAGCCTCAAGCAGAGGTAGGTGTAGACAGGACACAACAAACTTTCAATAGGAAATTGAAAAATAATGTAGGAAAGTCATCGAAAAGGAAGAAAGTTTTGTTGTTAGGCAGTTCTCATGCCAGAGGTGTAGGCCAACTTCTGCATGAGGAATTAGGACCAGAATACCAGGTCACAAATTTTTTCAAACCAAGTGCTAGTCTGGATCAGGTGACAGAGGATTTAGGTTCACTCTGTAAAGGATTTACCAGGGAAGACACCGTGGTTATTGTGGGAGGGCCAGGGAACAGTATTGACAGAGATCCTGGGTACAGTATAAAGTGTGACCTGGTAAAGATTGCGTCGGCATCGAGACACACCAATGTTGAATTTGTATCTGTCCTGAGACGCCATGACCGGCCTCATTTGAACTCTTCTGTTGGGAGAGTTAATTTGGAGTTGGAACGGCTGCTTGGGTCGGGTGCGGGGCCTCGTATTGATGTGGTTCCTGTGGATTCGCTCAGTAGGTGGGACTATACCAGGCACAGCCTACATCTCAACAGGAAAGGGAAGGATAAACTGGCTGGGGTAATAGCAGGAAATTTAAGGGGGGGAGGCACTGCCATGAATGGTAAAATACCGGTGGTTACAGGTGTTGGAGAAGCACCTTTTTTAGAATAGGTAAGACAGAAAGATGTCAAGTTCTACGAGAGGTCAGGATTGAAACAAATCTTCAGTTTAGGAAAGAAATTAAACAGCACAATTCTAGCACATTGGATCACCAATCACAGTTGTCAATTATAAATTTTCACCAATCACCAGAAATTTTATCTCCACCAAGTTGTATCTCAGTCCTAGGTAATTGCATTGATGAATTAAAGTCACCCAACCCAGTTGACATAATCTCCCTCTCTGAACACCATGTGACCACTGGTATAGGAACTAGGCCTAAGCACAATGAGAAACTCAGGAGAGTACTGCAAATGTTAGAATAAGGAAAGGTTCTCATAAAAGTGTAATTAAAAATAATGTAAGTATACTTCATCAAAATATTGGGAGTTTAAAGAATAAAATAGATGAGCTTCTGGTTTGTTTAGAAGATTTAGAGGCTGAGGATGAAATAGATATACTATGCCTGTCTGAGCATCACATTGTTACTGATATGGATAAGGTAAATGTAAGTGGATATAAGCTCTCTGCACATGTAATTAGAGAAAATATGCAGAAAGGAGGAGTTGCCATATATGTCAAAAGTTATCATTGTGCAAAAAGTATAGAAACAAAAAAGTTTTGTGTAGAGAAACATATAGAAGCATGTGCCTGTGAGCTTAAATTAAATAAAGGCACATTTATAATTGTAACTGTATATAGGTCCCCATCGGAAAATTTTCATCTATTTCTGAAAAATTTGGACTCCTTGTTGTGCTATCTGTCAGACAGGGGGAAGCAAATTATTATTTGTGGGGATTTCAATGTAGATTCTCTGAAAGAGGGTAATAGGAAAAATGACCTTGAACTATTACTCGGTTCTTTCAATTTGACACCCGTTATTGATTTTCCTACTCGGGTGGTAAAGGATAGCAGCTCACTGATAGATAACTTCTTTATAGACCAAGGTAAGTTTAACCAGATAAATGCTCAGCCTGTTGACAATGGTCTTTCTGATCATGGTGCACAGCTAGTTATAATATATGACATAGCTCCATTCAGCAGTACTAAACAATCCTCCAAAGTAGTACATTCAGTCAACGATTTAACAATTGCAAATTTCAGGGAAAGCCTACAGCAGTTAGACTGGGATGAGGTGTACCGTGAACCTGATACCAATTTAAAATATAATTTATTTTGTGACACTTTTGTAAATGCATTTGAAAACTGCTTCCCCAAGAAAATAGTTAAATATACTCGTAAGAAACCATGTAACAAACCATGGCTTACTAAGGGCATAAAAATATCTTGTAACTGGAAAAGGGAAATGTATCTGACAGCAAGAAAGAGTAGTGACCCAGAAACTATCAAACATTATAAAAACTACTGTGCTATATTAAGAAAAGTTATTAAAAAATCCAGAAGTATGTGTATCATGTCTGAAATCAGCAACTCTGATAATAAAATTAAAACAATTTGGAATATTAAAAGAGAAACAGGTCAACCAAGAGCATAGGAAGACAGTATTACCATCAAATTGAATCAAAACTTTACGAACAAAAAGTCAGAAGTTGAAAATATTTTTAATAATCATTTTCTAAATATTGTGAATATAGTAGGGTCCAGGTGTTCATTAGAAGGTGCTAGGCAGTTAATGGAAGAAGCCATACCTATGCAATTTGATACAATTGAAATCTCACCCACTTCTCCCTCTGAAATTAGGAAAACAATAAACTTGCTTAAAAGCAAAAACTCACATGGAATTGATGGCATTTCCAGCAAAATACTAAAAGCTTGTTCTCAACAGATAAGTAAGATTCTCAGCCACCTGTGTAATAGCTCTCTGGAACAGGGCATTTTCCCTGATAGACTGAAATATGCTATTATTATACCTTTGCATAAAAAAGGGGATAGATCTGATGTCAACAATTACCGTCCAATCTCCCTTCTAACAGCTTTATCCAAAATTTTTGAGAAAGTAATGTATTCAAGAGTAGCTTCACGTATCTGTAAAAATGAAGTACTAACAAAATGTCAGTTTGGTTTCCAGAAAGGTTTTTCAACAGAAAATGCCATATATGCTTTCACCAATGAAATTTTGAATGATCTGAATAACCGAACACCACCCATTGGGATTTTTTGTGATCTCTCAAAGGCTTTTGATTGTGTAAATCATGAAATTCTGCTAGACAAGCTCAAGTATTGTGGCATGAGTGGGACAGTGCACAAATGGTTTAATTCGTACCTAACTGGAAGAGTGCAGAAAGTTGAAATAAGCAGTTCTCATAATATGCAAAGATCAGCACATTCCTCAAACTGGGGAACTATCAAGAATGGGGTTCCACAAGGGTCAGTCTTGGGTCCTTTGTTGTTCTTAATATATATTAATGACTTGCCATTCTATATTCATGAAGAGGCAAAGTTAGTTCTCTTTGCTGATGATACAAGTATAGTAATCACACCTGACAAACAAGAATTAACTGATAAAATTGTCAATAATGTCTTTCAGAAAATTACTAAGTGGTTCCTTGTAAACGGACTCTCACTGAATTTTGATAAGACACAGTACATACAGATCCGTACAGTAAATGGTATGACACCATTGGTTCAAATGGTTCTGAGCACTATGGGACTTAGCATCAATGGTCAGCAGTCCCCTAGAACTTAGAACTACTTAAACCTAACTAACTAACCTAAGGACATCACACAACACTCAGTCATCACGAGGCTATGACACCATTAATAAATATAGACCTTAATCAGAAGCATATAGCTAAGGTAGAATATTCAAAAATTTTAGGTGTGTCCATTGATGAGAGATTAAATTGGAAGAAACACATTGATGATCTGCTGAAACGTTTGAGTTCAGCTACTTATGCAATAAGGGTCACTGCAAATTTTGGTGATAAACATCGTAGTAAATTAGCTTACTACGACTATTTTCACTCATTGCTTGCATATGGCATCATATTTTGGGGTAATTCATCACTGAGGAATAAAGTATTTATTGCACAAAAACGTGTAATCAGAATAATAGCTGGAGTTCACCCAAGATCATCCTGCAGACATTTATTTAAGAATCTAGGGATATTCACAGTAGCTTCTCAGTATATATACTCTCTTATGAAATTTGTTATTGACAACCAAACCCAATTCAAAAGTAATAGCAGTGTGCATAACTACAATACTAGGAGAAAGGATGATCTTCACTATTCGAGATTAAATCTAACTTTGGCACAGAAAGGGGTGAATTATACTGCCACTAAAATCTTTGGTCACTTACCAAATAGTATCAAAAGTCTGACAGATAACCAACAAGTATTTAAGAAGAAATTAAAAGAATTTCTGGATGACAACTCCTTCTACTCAATAGAGGAATTTTTAGATATAAATTAAGAAAAAAAGAAAAAAAAACAAAAAAATATTATAAAAAAATAAATAAAAAACAAAAATTAAAAAAGTTGTTATATTAACTTAATTATGTTGTTAAATTAACTTAATTATGTCATTTATTGGAAAATTTGACTTATTCCACATCATTACGAAATATCGTATTCATGATCCATGGAACTAGTATTAATCTAATCTTATCTAATTCAGGAGTAAGCAGATATTTAAATAAATCTCAGCTTATTATTTCTATATACACATTTAACCAACATAAAACACAAAATTTCACCCACTTTTTCGTCAGTGTTCTACACACACTTCAGGCTTTGGAAACTTTTAATCAAGGGCATATTGTAAATTGTGTTGGGTGCTTTACTTCAATAAAATATAATAATTTTTGTATTGTGACTGATGGATATACATCTCAGTACTCTGAAAAAATGCTTGATTTTTCCATTGTTTTTATTTTTTATTTTTTCAAGGTCATTGGGATGCATTGTGTACGAGCTGGTCGCTGGTGCCCCACCCTTTTGTACAACATCCATATTACACTTGATTCGTCTTATTCGATATGAAGCTGTGTGTTGGCCAGGCTTTGTGACTCCTGAGTGTCAAAGTTTCCTGCAGGTATTTGAAATATATGTAGATTATCTCATTTGTGGTTTTTATATTGTTACAGAAAACTGGAAATACACAACAGTATTTCTAAATGTCAGTTACGAAGTTCATACACAACTTCAAATACATTTACCACAGTCATAACTAAATTATGAATGATGGAATCAAATTGTTAATATTATTTAACTGTTTCTTTTATATTCAAGGTTTTAATTCTAAAATTCGACATCTGAAGGTTGAAAGTGTAAATCTCAGTCATTAATTGAGGATGACTGAAATGGGTTCTTTATTAATAGGTACCATGAAAAAATTTCAACATTGTTCAGAGAGAGCCTACAATGAAAGTCTGCAAAATGGAAGCAATTCCTAAAAATTCTATTTTAAGAACTGTTCTTACTTGCCTATTTTTCCCTTCTGCTGAAATACATTTTTGTCCTGTAATTTCACATTACATGTTACATCTAATTATTGCTGAAGTTTATGAAAATTATAACACTATGAAGGGAGCCTTGAAAATATAATGCAACTTTATAGACGAGAAGATCTTCTTGCCAAGCAGTGGAAAGAGAACACACACACATAAAGGTTACGGAAAATTTCAAGCTTTTTGAGCCAGTGGCTCCATCTTCTGGCAGAAAGGTTGAAGAGGAAGGAAGACGAATGAAGAAAAAGGGCTGACCAGGTTCAGGAAGTGGAGAGAGTTTGGGAAAATCATCCAGAACTACATGTCAGGGGAGACTTACTGGATGAAATGAGAAGGAAACGTGTGTTGGGAAACAGATTGTAAATGCATAAATGGCTGAAGGCAACATTTGCTTGTACATAAAGTGTTGTAGAGCAGTAGAGAATAGTGGATTCGGGTGGGGGTGGTGAATGCCCGCTCCTAAGATCTTTTAGTATAGATGCACATATTACTTTGGGCAGAATACTACACATGCCTGATGCTGCAATGGCGTCATCACATAGACAGAATAACAAATAATTGTCTGTGAAATGTCTCATTTGAATGTGGCTCAATACATGTTCAGGTCTGCAGATGTTTATTTGACACTCTCAAATGGCTGTACAATGACCAGTACTTATATCCGTAGTTTACTAGATGCACTACAGTGATTGCATAGATGTATACAACACTTGTTGTAGTGATGCCAGAAGAGAATGTAAATGGCATCACATTATGATATTAACATGTTAACAGTGCTAATACTATCCAAACAAGTGTCCTTATAGAAAGCCTATTTAGTATGAGGTCCTTCAATAGAGTTCCAACAGAACAATGAATATTGCACATAAGTTACTACAACTAGACAGTGCCTATTCTCCACTACATCCTGTACTCTGACCAGGTCACAGCAGCTGTGGCCCATATGATGCACCAATAACAATAACGTGCATTGTTCAACTGTGCCATCTGGATTCCATGGTTTCCTCTTCTGTGTTATGTTATCTTTTTGTGGGAGGTGTCATTAGTCTGCTGATTGGCTTGATGTAGCCAGACACAAATTTCTGGTGCCAACCTCTTCATATCAGAGTAGCACTTGCAACATACATCCTCAGTTATTTGCTGGATGTATTCCAGTCTCTGTCTTCCCCTACAGTTTTTACCCTTTACAGCTCCCTCCAGTGACATGAAAATCATTCCCTGATGTCTAAACCCATGTCCCATCATCCTCTTGTAACTCCTTCTTCTCAGTGTTTTCCACAGGTTTCTCTTCTTGCTGATTGTGCAGAGAGCATTCTCATGCCTTGTCTTATCCATCCATCTGATTTTCAGCATCGTCCTGCAGTAGATACTAGTAGACCTAAACACATAAAAAAAAGTTTTGCATCACCCTGGTTCCCAGAACTCCTGAAGATAGGCATTGATTGCGGATATTGAATCACAGAAACAGTCCATTTGACTGTTCAGAGATGTCACTAAACCTGCCCAAAGATGTAAACAACCATGCACGAGCAGCACCTATTAGATGGAGGGGGTCAGACAGCCGATCAGTTCCAGTCATTCCACCAGGAAGGAGGTACACAGATCGTGTTGTGTGTAGTTCAACCATGCCTAGGTGGTCAGTACCGCAGTTCGATTGTGTCCACATCATTACTTTGTGCCAGGAGGTGCTCTCAACAAGCGAAGTGTCCAGGCGTCTCGAAGTGACCCAAAGCAATGTTGTTCGGACATGGAGGAGACAGAGGCAGGAACTGTCAATGACATGCCTCGCTCACGCCGCCCAAGGGCTACTACGGGAGTGGATGATTGCTACCTACGGATTATTGCTCAGAGGAACCCTGACAGCAACACCACCATGTTGAATAATGTTTTTTGTGCAGCCACAGGATGTCATGTTATGACTCAAACTGTGTGCAATAGGCTGCTTGATGCACAACTTCACTCCCAACGTCCATGGCAAGGTCCATCTCTGCAACCACGACACCATGCAGCGCCATACAGATGGACCCAGCTACATGCAGAATGGATCGCTGAGGATTGGCATCACGTTCTCTTCACTGATGAGTGTTTGGAGGCAACCCGGTCAGGCTGTGAATGCCTAAGACACACTGTCCAGTGAATGCAGCAAGGTGGAGGTTCCCTGCTGATTTGGGGTGGCATTATGTGGGGCCAATGTACACCGCTGGTGGTCATGGAAGGCGCCATAACGACCATACGATACGCGAATGCCATCCTCCGACCAATAGTGCAACCATATCAGCAGCATATTGGCAAGGCATTCGTCTTCATGGACAGTCTGATGGTACATTTCAAGACTCGTAGATTCTAAAAACCAACTTGAATAATCGTTTGTTTCTCACATGCCTTAATGATTTTAGAAAAACGAAGGGCATGTTATTTATGCCTTCCTCCTTTGATCATAAGTCTTCCAGAGCTCTGTTAACCCTAGCAATACCATACTTTAAACCCACCTTTTGAAAATATTGTAATCAAGGTCTGTACATTGTATTTTAAGATGTGGAAAAAAATTATGGTTTTTAATGAACTTGTCTACCAGATTCCATTAATGTTTTAAATTTTTCATTAAACAGAACTGAAAAATTTAAGTGATAGTAGTAGAAAGGTACTTTATTAATAAAGGTACATTATTAATAAAAATCAACAACAATTTTGTTATTTGATCTACCCATATAATATCCAACATTCTTTGATGGCATCACATTGCGTAAGTTTTTGTTATTTTCTTTTCTGAACTACGTATTGCCCACATTTCAATTCTAGACAACTCCAGACTAATATCTGTAGAAAATACTTCCTAAAAATTATATTGATATTTAATGTTAACAAATTCCTGTTTTTGAGACATACTTTTCTTGTAATTGCCACTCTGTATTTTTTATCTTCATCACTCATTTTACTGCCCAAGTAGCAAAATCCAACTGGTATTTATTTTTAGTGTCTCATCTTCTAATTTAATTCCCTCAGCACACTTATTTAATTCAAGTACAGCCTTGTTATACTTCTGTTGATGTTCATATTACATCCTTTTTTCAAGATACTATCCATTCCATTCAGCTGCTCTTCCAAGTCCTTTGCCATGTCTTAACAGAATTACAATGTCATTAGCGAACATAAAAGTTTTTATTTCCACTTCTTGAACACCAGCTCCCTTTCCAAATTTCTCATTGGTTTCCTTCACAGCTCATTCAATGTAAAGATGGAATAAAATCAGGGAGAGACCACAATTCTGTCTCACTCCCCACTCAACTATGGCTTCTCTTTCATGTCCTTTGACTGTTATAACTGCAGTCTGGTTTTCATACAAATTATAAAAAAAACTTTCACTCCCTGTATTTTATCCTCGCCACCTTCAAAATTTCAAAGACTTTAGCCCATTTGGTGCTATTAAAACCTTTCACTAAATATATAAATGCTATAAACATAGGTGTGCCTTTCCTCAGCTTGCCTTTTGCGAGAAGTTGCTGGGTCAATGTTACCTTACAGCCTACATTTCTCTGGATCTCAAACTGACCTTCACAGAGATAGCGTTCCACCAGTTTTTCCATTCTTCTGTAAATAATTGATATCAACATTTTGCAATTCCATTTCTCTGCAAATAATTGATATCAATATTTTGCAACCATGGACTGCCTTCTTTGGAACTGGTACTATTGCATTAGTCCTGATGCCTAAGAGTATTGCAGTTTTCTCATATATATTTATTGTACATCAGATAGAATAATTTTGTTATGACTGGCTGAACCATGGATCTTAATAATTATGAGGGATTGTCATCTACTCCTGTGACCTTCTCCATTTCTTTCTTTCAGTGGTCTGTCAAAATATGCTTGCAGTATTGTATCTTCCAATTTATCTTCACCTAGTTTCTTTTCTCGTTCTATAACAATGTTCATCAGTTTGTTTCCCTTAGACCCATTATGTTGTCCTTCCACCAACCACTGTTCTCTTCCTTGGTTGGTACTGGTTTGCCACCTGAGTTCTTGATATTCATACAGCTGCTTCTCTTTTCTCAAAAGGTATCTTTATACATGATTCCACAATGTTGTGTTTGTCTTCTAACTGTTACTGCTTTGCCATTGTACACTTTCTATCAATCTCAGTTTTTAGATGTCTGTATTTTCTTTTGACTGCTTGATTTGGCACATTTTTGCATTTTCTCCTTTTGTCAATTAAATTCAATAGCTTGTGTATTATCCATGGATTTCTAATACTCCTTGTCTTTTTATATATGTGATCCTCTGCTGCCTACCCTGTTTCATTTCTCAGTGGTACCCTATTATCTTCTATTGTCTTCCTTTTCCCTCTTTCAGTTAATCATTGGCTGTTGTTCCCTCTCAACAACCTGTTTCATGGATAATGATTGCAGTTTCAGCCAAATGAGCAACCAGCTCTTCTGGAGCTACTATTGTTATTTCATACACCAAATTCTTTATGTCCCCCCATGAAAATAAATCTGTAGCAGGTCAGCAATATCTCTAAAATGATATTCATCACATGGCAGGTTGAAAACTAATATTTTATATACATAAGTATGGTTTTTACATCCAATACCATGTGTACATGTGTATTTTGCAAATTAATGGATATATTTGCCTGTATTTAAAGACTGTGGTTGGGCATATATTCATCTACATACAATATGACACTGTACAGTGAGTAAATGGGGGGAAAACCATTGAAACTCTGACGTCTACACATCTTGTCATAGTACTCAGTAAATATAGTGTTGTGTAATTGTCTATTAATTATGTATGAAGCTGAAATGAAAAATCTTCTGTAGTGAAATACAATATAAGTAATTTATTGTTTTAATTCACTTTCACCCAAAATTCTCCACAGTCTATCTGCTTAACATAAAACACATGCTTTGCATTGCGGAGTAACAGTGTCCATATAGTTGTCTTGGCAAGGTGGTTGCTATGTGACAGGTTTTTTGTTAGTAACATTCCTGGCTATTAAAAATCTAAAATGCCACAAAATACGTTTGCACTGCCTCATTAATTAAATATGACTCTTGGCATGAATTTTATAAATAGTTTTGGTAATTATTAAGTTATAATGTTGTTTTTTCTTTTTTTTTTTCCTTAGGGACTATTAGAAAAAGATCCAAACAAGAGACTAACATGGCCGCAGTTGCTGTATCATCCATTTGTCAAAGATGGTGTTCATATAAAAAATAAAGAAGGTAAATTTTACATTATTCTCAATGTCACATAATGGTGGTCTTGAGGCACTTTAATTCCCACTTTTGTGTGGAGCAAAGGAAGAAATACTTTATTATGGTTTACAGCAGCTGTATGTTTTGACCTTCATACTCTCAGTTCATTTTCTCAGTTCTTTGTTAGTTTTTGTGTGATCCATTGTGTTTTTTGGTTATGAGGAGAGAGAGAAACAGAAGAAGGGGGTGGGGGAAGGTTGAAGGAAATTTGATTAAGTAAGTGTTAGCCTTCAAGTGTTCACCCAGCAGTGGTAACCTGATAACATAATCACCAGTTGCAGTGCTGCAGATACAACAGTATTCTTCTGTCAACTGTTGGTGATAGGCAACACTGTGTTATCAGTTGATTATAGGTATATCTGTGCCGATGCTGAGATCTTTGTTGGGAAATTAGTAAACCATAAGAAATCAAGACTACAAACTGTTCTCATGCAAAGAAAAATTGTGTGAAGTGGCGCACTCGGAAGCCCACTAAATACTCAGTGAACAATACATTTATCCTTTATCAAGCCATTGAAGGACAAAGGAAGGTGCACTTATAGATTTCAGGATATGTCCTGTAACAGAACTGCTGGAAATTCAAGGGAAGAAATTGTAATGTAGGATTTTGTTCTGATGATTAATTTAAAGTATACCACACTTAAAGTTCATTTCACACTGTTCTGATGATTGATTTAAAGTATACCACACTTAAAGTTCATTTCACACACACACACACACACACACACACACACACACACACACAAAGTGCAACTCACACACGCACATGACCACAGTCTGTGGCAGCTGAAGCCACACTCAGTGGCTGCATGTGGCTTCAGCTGCCACAGACTGTGGTCATGTACGTACGTGTGTGTGTGTGTGTGTGTGTGTGTGTGTGTGTGTGTGTGTGAGGGGCGGTTATTACTAGAATGAAGATTGAAATATTAATCTGCATGTGCAATGTTGCTTAAGAAACTAATATCGATTGGCATTCTGTGACATTATCATAAACCACCAGTAATAATGTCATATTCATATTTTCATAAAACCTACTTCACTCACATAGCTGTATTTTTCTTCAACACAGAAGCCCCAGTTTTATATTTTCTGCAGTAGAGCTCTTAATTTTCTTAACTGCCTACATCTCATTTTCGTGCAATTTGCAGAGGTATTAGTGTGATACCTATGTCAAAATAGTTAAGGAGTGTACATTACAGACACCTTAGAGCAATATCCATGTACCTGTTGCGGTGTACACCTGCACTTACTAACCTCTGGTGGCCTTGGGTACCTATGAAATTGGTACTGTATCAGTCCAGATCTGTAAGAAATACAGTATTAATTGTACTGCATATTGACGCTGCACTTGACTTACACTTCTGGTTTCGTTAGGCAATGGCAGAAGATTGTAGCTGTATCTGTGTCTCCTAATACTTAAAACTATCTAGAAGAGAGAGCTCAAAGAGGAGATAAATGTTTTAAAAGTTCAGGTAGTGTGTGAAAATTCATCTGTTTGATATAATTGAACAGATTTTCCCTGAACCTAAGTACTATGTCCTTTAGTCCTTTATGTATGGTTCCAACAGTCTAGTGGTATAAAGGTTGCTGAAATGAGAGCTCACACCACCCTGATTATAAAGTAGAGAATTCCTCTTATTTAGTTGCTGTCATGCAGATTTAGTTAATTTCACCAGAAAACATAGGAAATGCAGCCTTTGGCTGGAATACACCCATATACACATGCAATTCAGGGCCCCTGATCTTAACCACTTGGCCATTAAGCTATTATTGGAACCCCTTTATTAGTGATGTTTGTAGCTGCAACAGACACCAGCTGTTTGCTGTGCCCACTTCTTCTGTAAGGGTGTACGAGTAGTGGAGGCATGACACAGGTAACTCCTTTCGCTGGTCCTCCACTTCATCCTGTCCTCTGTTGTTCAGGTTATATAGCCCCACTTGACCTTTTCTGCATTTACATTCTTTTCTGTTTTGTATTTCAGATTATTTGATACTGTGTTAAAGTGTGCTAGCAGTGGGGGCTGGGGGTGTTGGTGGTACAGAAACTATGCAGAATGGTTCTCTTCTGTTATATCCCTTCATCTAGGACCTTCAAAAAATGGCTCCAAGGTGCTAACTTTCCCATATCAGCCATTTGTTTCCTTGACATGACATCATGTATTGGATGATGAAAGAGGTCACTAAATAATTGCTAGAAGTCTCAACTTTGGTTACTAATATGGTTCTCTTCATGAGAGTACTAATTTAAAATTATAATATCATATTTTGGTTTATGTACATGGAAACTAAATACATGAAGAGTTTGATTAAAAAGTAACAATAACTATTAGATTACGTAAAATTAGATATACCAGTTTGGCACAATTTCTATACTCTGTCAGGAATTGATATTTATATTTGCTACTGCTTGGTAATTAGAAGTTATCTTAGTTTAATCTTTAAGTAGTTTTTGTTATGAACTTCCCAGATAGCAGGCTACAATTTTTAAAAACGTGACTAAACATTCCGGTTCTGCTGATCTTGATTGCTATTGTGACAAATCATGTTCTTTGTGATAAGAATGAATATTGTCGTGCATCAGTTGTTTAGTGTTTCTATTGAATGTTTGTGATAATATATATTTGGTCACCTGTTTTAGATATGACTGCTCCACTCACAGATCCTCTGACAGAATCACAAGAAGCTGCTAAAGAAATACAAAGAATGGACCTTGCAACTCGTGGGACTGGTCATTCAGAGTTAGTATCATATGCAAAAGCTATGTGTCATTTTATTAGACTATCATAATTTTTGTAGTGTCTTGTAGTTTTTATAATTGTCAAAGAAATATGTGAGTACTTGTCATCATGATGGAAAAATTAGTACAAGTGACATAAGTGATTACAACGGATTGCCCGTCAGCAACCTTTCTTAAAAACATCGTTAATAATTAAGATTAGAGCTGTGTTGCTCTTTGTAATTTTAGTTTATTTTAATGATATCCACCTTTTATAATCAAACTTAAAAATAAATTTTTAAATGCATTCAAATTAATTAAATGGATTGATGAGAGTGAAATTAGTAGAGATGTGTTATGAAATGATATCAGTACAAACCATTCAGAATATGCTGAACTTGCAGTATGAGTATGTTGTGAAAACTGAAATTTTTTGCCAGACTGGGACCTGACCCCACATTCCGGCGTTTCACAAGCAGTTTGCTCGATTATTAGCCTAGTTGAGCACACACCCATGTATAAGTGAAACATCAGTGACAATGAAAGTTTAATTCAAACTTGGAGGTGTGCTCAGATAACCTAATACAGAAGGTGACAGCTCGTGAAATGCAGGAAGTCCGGATTGAAGTCTCTATCTGACATAGATTTTCATCAATCATAACACATTCATTACACTGCAGGTTCAATACATCTAAACAGCCCCACTGTTAACAATAATGGATATTCCTGGAAGAATCAATATGCAATATAAAGCAAAGAGAACCACTCCCATATTAGCATACTTACGGTGGAGCACTGAGACACACAACAACAAACAGCACTCCCTCTAGCTTTCACACTCTTGCTCTTTCCCTAGAAAAAGTACACACATTCACATACTCAACTACACAGACATGTGTTTGGGTGTCTGTGTGGCTATGTGTATGAATGTATGTACTTGTAACAGAAAAAGAGTAAGCATTCAAAAAACAGTGTGAACGCTGTTTACTGCTATGTTGCTCTGCACTCCACACATCAGTCTACTGTAGGTGGGTGGCTGCCTTTTCTTTATTTTATGTTCAGTGTCACTGATATCATTTCATGTCACCACACCTTCACTGAATTCATTCTTATTGATCCATTCATTTCATGTTGTGCTGTTGGAACATCTCCTCTGACGGGGTAAGTCACGGCTCATCACCTCTGTTCCCACAGTGGTGTTGTTCCGACACACCTCATGAGAGAACCTCCAGTGATAGTGTTCATAAATCCTAGATGATATACTAGCCATTACTCATTTCCAATATATTGTTTGATCTGTGACCAATAAGTACATAACAAAGTTAGTGATGGCAATAGATATTAACCCCTTAAGTAACAAAACATTTTATCCAGCATAAAAATGAAATTCATGACAGTATGTACTCTTTGGGAATGGTAATCAATAATACTGCTTAATTTATTGTGCATTTCCAAGTCCATCATACAGGGTGATTCAAAAAGAATACCACAACTTTAGGAATTTAAAACTCTGCAATGACAAAAGGCAGAGCTAAGCACTATCTGTCGGCGAATTAAGGGAGCTATAAAGTTTCATTTAGTTGTACATTTGTTCGCTTGAGGCGTTGTTGACTAGGCGTCAGCGTCAGTTGATGCTAAGATGGCGACCGCTCAACAGAAAGCTTTTTGTGTTATTGAGTACGGCAGAAGTGAATCGACGGCAGTTGTTCAGCGTGCATTTCGAACGAAGTATGGTGTTAAACCTCCTGATAGGTGGTGTATTAAACGTTGGTATAAACAGTTTACAGAGAATGGGTGTTTGTGCAAAGGGAAAAGTTCTGGACGGCCGAGAACGAGTGATGAAAATGTAGCACGCATCCAGCAAGCATTTGTTCGCAGCCCAGGAAAATCGACTCGCAGAGCTAGCAGAGAGCTGCAAATTCCACAATCAACTGTATGGAGAGTCCTACGAAAAAAGTTACTTATGAAACCTGAACGTCAACTACCCGAGGCGATGGATCGGCCGCCAGGCAGCCCGTGACAGAGCACTTCATCACTGGCCTCCAAGAAGCCCTGACCTTACCCCCTGCGATTTTTTCTTATGGGGGTATGTTAAGGATATGGTGTTTCGGCCACCTCTCCCAGCCACCATTGATTATTTGAAACGAGAAATAACAGCAGCTATCCAAACTGTTACGCCCGATATCCTACAGAGAGTGTGGAACGAGTTGGAGTATCGGGTTGATATTGCTCGTGTGTCTGGAGGGGGCCATATTGAACATCTCTGAACTTGTTTTTGAGTGAAAAAAACCTTTTTAAATACTCTTTGTAATGATGTATAACAGAAGGTTATATTATGTTTCTTTCATTAAATACACATTTTTAAAGTTGTGGTATTCTTTTTGAATCACCCTGTATTTTATGGGGTGATAAATAATCATACCAATGAAGTTGCAGCACAAAATGTGCACAATAGTTAGTAAACATATGCCCTCAGGAGGGAGACATTGAAGGGCTGGAGTTCACACCCAACTTTACATCATGCGTATAAATCTACATTTACAACCATTTCATTATCAAAACCAGTTTCAAGGCTTTCATGAAATGTTTCCTCAACCACAGGCAAATACTGTTCTTACCTGCTGCATGTGTACTAGATGCTTTCCTCACTGGTCCATTTGACACTGCATTACTCAGTTACTGTAGTAGTGTTTGAAACTAGAAATAGTAATTACATCAAAGACTCCTCCAAATTCTGAATCTTCTGCTTGTTCCTCTGTAACCGCTTCCCAGCAGTTCAGTACACAATCAGCCAGAACTTCATCTTCAATTATTATATAACTGAAATAAATATTCACAACCTCAGGAAACTCTAACTGTAAAAATCAACCCAAAATGGATGACAATACACCTATTACATTCAAATGTTTGCATGAACTGTTTTCGTCGTGTTGCAGATTCCCAGTAATCATCCTACATGTGCATTGTCAATGGAAATAATTTGTATTATCTCAGCTGCTAACATTTTTTAGATACTTTGTGGAACAACATTATCTACAATATTCATTCTTCATTAGATGAAGCATTTCACAGCATATTATCTGTAAAATTATATGTAATTAGGAACTGAAACCATGACAACATACATGTGTGGCATAATAGAAAACTAGATGTAACTATGCTTACAAACCACTCACCCATTGATTTAGAAACAATTGGGTTGGACCTTCTGGGGTCGCACTGCTATTGGCTTAAGCGTATGATGCCACCAGGAATTCTGTTCCAAGAAGCTCCACGAGAGTTGTAACACAAGCCTCAGAATTGTGTGTTGTTAGTGCTGATGCATTGCTTAGACCTAAACTTAGAATAAACACTTCTGCATTATAAAAACAACTACCTTTAAAGACTTTAATAGTAAGAAGAAGATGAACTTACTGTGTTCATAAATACTCACTGTACCTCAGGTAGATCACGATGCAAATTTTTTTTTATGTTTCTTGTTTTAGTTTGTGTGCTCAGATGCCTTATTATAATGAAGGTTCTTGGACTTATGTTGAGACAAACCACTTGTGATACATTTCAGGAAACTTTCACATTATTGTAGAAATTATCTTTTGCATCACTGTGTCACACTTAGCAACAGTCGCCCACGAAAACTGCAAAATGTCATTTCAGACTCGTTTATTTTATTGAACCAGTCAGTTGAAGAAGTGAGCCCACCTCTCTAGATAACGGAGATCCAGTCATTACTGGTGATGCAGTCTGAACGTGGTAGAAGTTTCTCTGGGACTGAACCCAAGGAACTGCCAATGTAAGTCAAATCTAGCCTGATGTGAAACACTGTCTAATTTGTTGCTTTATTACAGAAGAAAACTATCACTTGGCTCTAAATAATGAAAAGTGTGAAGTCAACCACATGTGGACTAAAAGGCATCCTCTAAATTTCAGTTACACAAATCTAAACACTGTAAATTCAACTAAATACTTATATATTGCAGTTACGAATAACTTAAACTGGAACGATCACATAGGTAATGTTGTGGGGAAAGCAAACCAAAAACAGCAATTTATTAGCAGGACACTTACCCAAAAATCTACTAAAGAGACTGCTTACACTACACTTGTGTCCACTTATGGAGTACTACTGTGCAATGTGGGAACTGCATAGATGAGATCAGTGGAGGCTGTCGAAAAAATTCAGAGAAAGGCAGCTTATTTTGTATTATCATGAAATAGAGGAGAAAGTGTCATGGGTATGAAACACAAATTGTGATGTCAATAATGTAAACATTGGCATTTTTTGTTACCGCAGGATCTTCTCGTGAAATTTCAAACAGCAACTTTGTCCTCTGAATACAAATATTTTGTTGGCACCCCCTGACTTAGGAAGAAATGGTCATCATAATAAAATAAGAGGGAACAGAGCTCACATTGAAAGATTTAAGTGTTCATTTTTCCCATGCGCTTTTTGAGAATGGAATGGTAGAGAAATAGCTTGAAGGTAGTTCGATGAACTCTCTGCCAACTAGCTTATTGCGAAATGTAGAGTAGTCATGTAGATGTAGAAGAAGCACATCTACTTACTTCCACAACATACTTCAAATACTTGGCTTGCAGGACCTTGTTACGTATTTTTTACAAAGCATAGTTTCCTCTTCTCAGCAGTTATATTTCAGATTTTTAATCTGTCTATTTTCTCTTCAGTTGAAACTTCCGGGCTGAGACGCTGTGGTCGATGTATAAAATTTCTACCTAACGTTTAGTCTCCATCTGAGGGCGACATCTTCTGAGGTCATCCGGCTACTGCCACTGAGGCTCCAGGTACTCTCGCATTTTATAGAGCGCATAGAAGGTACCACCATTCGTCACATGATGCCGATGATATGCCTATCTATTGATATTGGGATGTTCGTGCCAGAACGCCTGTCTCATTAAATTTAATTTCGTGGTTCCCATCGCGAAAAACATGCTCAGCTACAGAATGTTTAACGATGTGTCCTAAGCGACAGTTTCTTTTATGTTCGGCTAAGCGGGTGTTTACACTTCTTTTCCTTGTTCCAATACATACTTGCCCACAATTGCATGGGATTTTTTACACGCCAGGTGTTGCTAGGGGGTGTTGGGCGTCTTTTGCAGTTCTCAAATATTCCTTAATCTTCTTGGTGGGTCTGTAGATTTTTTTGATCCCATACTTGGTCAGAACTTTCCCAACACAGTCCATGACTTTATTAATGAATGGTTGGAAAACTTTTCCAGTAGGTGACCGTTGTTGCTCTGGACTTCTGGCTTCTTTTCTTCTTTGATGGAGGGCTCGATCAAGTTCCTTGCTGGTATATCGATTTTTCGTGAAGGCTGACCATAAGTGATTTAGTTCATCTTGTAAGTAAGCTGGCTTGCAGATTTTGTTGGCTCTGTCCACCAAGGTTTTCATGACACCTCTTTTTTGCCTCGGATGATGGTTAGATTCCTTGTGGAGGTATCGATCTGTATGAGTGTTCTCTCTATATACCGCGTGGCTCAGTGTCCCATCCATCCATTTAATTACTGACACATCCAGGAAAATGAGTTGACCGTTGCTCTCTTTCTCCATCATAAACTGTATCTTCGGGTTAATAATTTTCAGATGCACCAATAAGACACCCAACTCTTCTTCACCATGAGTCCACACTACAAATGGGCATCAACATAGTGGTACCATTTAGCTGGCTTTTTACTGGCAGTCTGCAGTGCTCGCTGTTTGAAGATCTCCATAAATAAATTGGCAACAGCTAGGCTGAGAGGGCTTCCCATCACCACACCGTCGATCTGTTCGTAAAACTCGTTGTTGTACTGGAAATAAGTTGTTGTCAGGCAGTGCTTAAATAAAGCAACTAGGTCAGTCATAAAAATATCTGCTATATATGAAATAGCTTCGTTTACAGGCACCATGGTAAACAATTACACTACATTGAAGCTCACAAGAATATCACTTGTGCTGACGTTAATCTCCCTCAGTTTTTCAATAAAATGTGCCGAGTTTTTCATGTAACTGTCCGTTCTGCCATTGTATAGTTGCAGCAAGCAGGCGAGAGATCTGGCCACCTCGTGTGTTGGAGATCCCATGGCACTCACGATCGGTCTAAATGGGACCTGTGGTTTATGTACCTTTGGGAGTCCATAAAGTCTGGGAGGGCAAGCTTCCATGTTGCAGGGTTGTTTTTTATCATCCAAAGAAAGAGAAGATTGTTTTACCATTGGATTGGTATTCCCCAAAATTTTGGCTGTAGGATTCTTCTGAAGCTTTTTATACTTGTTGGGATCCAAAAGGTCACTAATCTTCCTGTTATAATCTTCGGTGTTCAGCAAAACCATAGCATTTCCTTTATCAGCTACAAGTACAATAATGCTCTTATCCGCATTGCTCTCTCTCTGTGCCCTCCTTTCCACTTGAGACAAATTGTTGGCAGCTCTCGAACTGTGATTAACATGGCTGGGACAGAATTAAGAAAAGAGGAACACTCAGTTGTATTGAAAGGAGGCAACTTTGCAGTCACACCACTAAAGGTTCCTACAGAGGTCATCATAGCGAACATGGAGGCGGGAATCCGTTTGTTATCATGGCATTCCGCAGATGAAATCAGGACTGAAACAACCAAAATGTTACGCCAAGCGAAACCACCTACCAGCAATTTGTCTCAAGCAGAAAGGGGGGCACTGAGTTGCAGCTGATAAAGGAAATGCTACAGTTTTGCTGAACACCTAAGATTGTCACAAGAAGATTAGTGACCTTTTGGATACCAATAAGTATAAAAAGCTTCAGAAGGATCCTACAGCCAAAATTTTGAGAAATACTAATCAAATGGTAAAACAATCTTCTCTTTCTTCAGATGATAAAAAACAACTCTGCAACATGGAAGCTTATCCTTCCAGACTTTATGGACTCCCTAAGATACATAAACCACAGCTCCCTTTGAGACCGATTGTGAGTGCCATAGGATCTCCAACACAAGAGGTGGCCAGATGTCCTGCCTGCTTGCTGCAACCATACATTGGCAGAACGGACAGTTACATTAAAAACTTTGTGAATTGTATTGAAAAACTGAGGGAGATTAACGTCAGCCCCAGTGACATTCTTGTGATCTTTGATGTAGTGTCATTGTTTACCATGGTGCCTATGTTGTTGTTGTTGGTGGTTGTCGTTGTGGTCTTCAGTCCTGAGACTGGTTTGATGCAGCTCTCCATGCTACTCTATCCTGTGCAAGCTTCTTCATCTCCCAGTACCTACTGCAACCTACATCCTTCTGAATCTGCTTAGTGTATTCATCTCTTGGTCTCCCTCTACGATTTTTACCCTCCACGCTGCCCTCCAATACTAAATTGGTGATCCCTTGATGCCTCAGGACATGTCCTACCAACCGATCCCTTCTTCTAGTCAAGTTGTGCCACAAACTTCTCTTCTCTCCAATTCTATTCAATACCTCCTCATTAGTTATGTGATCTACCCATCTAATCTTCAGCATTCTTCTGTAGCACCTCATTTCGAAAGCTTCTATTCTCTTCTTGTCTAAACTATTTATCATCCATGTTTCACTTCCATACATGGCTACACTCCATACAAATACTTTCAGAAACGACTTCTTGACACTTAAATCTATACTCGATGTTAACAAATTTCTCTTCTTCAAAAACGCTTTCCTTCCCATTGCCAGTCTACATTTTATATCCTCTCTACTTCGACCATCATCAGTTATTTTGCTCCCCAAATAGAAAAATTCGTTTACTACTTTAAGTGTCTCATTTCCTAATCTAATACCCTCAGCATCACCCGACTTAATTTGACTACATTCCATTATCCTCGTTTTGCTTTTGTTGATGTTCATCTTATATCCTCCTTTCAAGACACTATCCATTCTGTTCAGCAGCTCTTCCAAGTCCTTTGCTGTCTCTGACAGAATTACAATGTCATCGGCAAACCTCAAAGTTTTTATTTCTTCTCCATGAATTTTAATACCTACTCTGAATTTTTCTTTTGTTTGCTTCACTGCTTGCTCAATATACAGATTGAATAACATCGGGGAGAGGCTACAACCCTGTCTCACTCCCTTCCCAACCACTGCTTCCCTTTCAGGCCCCTCAACTCTTATAACCGCCATTTGGTTTCTATACAAATTGTAAATAGCCTTTCGCTCCCTATATTTTACCCCTGCCACCTTCAGAATTAGAAAGAGAGTATTCCAGTCAACATTGTCAAAAGCTTTCTCTAAGTCTACAAATGCTAGAAACGTAGGTTTGCCTTCCCTTAATCTAGCTTCTAAGATAAATTGTAGGGTCAGTATTGTCTCACGTGTTCCAATATTTCTACGTAATCCAAACTGATCTTCCCCACGGTCGGCTTCTACTAGTTTTTCCATTCGTCTGTAAAGGATTTGCGTTAGTATTTTGCAGCCGAGACTTATTAAACTGATAGTTCAGTAATTTTCACATCTGTCAAAACCTGCTTTCTTTGGGATTGGTATTATTATATTCTTCTTGAAGTTTGAGGGAATTTCACCTGTCTCATACATCTTGCTCACCAGATTGTAGAGTTTTGTCAGGACTGGCTCTCCCAAGGCCATCAGTAGTTCTAATGGAATGTTGTCTACTCCTGGGGCCTTGTTTCGACTCAGGTCTTTCAGTGCTCTGTCAAACTCTTCCCGCAGTATCATATCTCCCATTTCATCTACTTCCTTTTCCATTTCCATAATATTGTCCTCAAGTACATCGCCCTTGTATAGACCCTCTATATACTCCTTCCATCTTTCTGCTCTCCCTT
The DNA here is from genome assembly GCF_023864345.2 of Schistocerca serialis cubense. Classification (NCBI taxonomy): domain Eukaryota; kingdom Metazoa; phylum Arthropoda; class Insecta; order Orthoptera; family Acrididae; genus Schistocerca; species Schistocerca serialis. The sequence continues at coordinate 639,593,425 of NC_064638.1, forward strand.
CTTTGCTTAAAATGGGTTTCCATCTAAGCTCTTGATATTCATACAAGTGGTTCTCCTTTCTCCAAAGGTCTCTTTAATTTTCCTGTAGGCAGTATCTATCTTACCCCTAGTGAGATAAGCCTCTACATCCTTACATTTATCCTCTAGCCATGCCTGCTTAGCCATTTTGCCCTTCCTGTCGATCTCATTTTGGAGACGTTGGTATTCCTTTTTGCCTGCTTCATTTACTGCATTTTTATATTTTCTCCTTTCATCAATTAAATTCAATATTTCTTCTGTTACCCGAGGATTTCTACTAGCCCTCATGTTTTCACCTACTTGATCCTCTGCTGTCTTCACTAATTCATCCCTCAAAGCTACCCATTCTTCTTCTACTGTATTTCTTTCCCCCATTCCTTCCATTTGTTCCCTTACGCTCTCCCTGAAACTCTGTACAACCTCTGGTTTAGTCAGTTTAGCCAGGTCCCATCTCCTTAAATTCCCACCTTTTTTGCAGTTTCTTCAGTTTTAATCTACATTTCATAACCAATAGATTGTGGTCAGAGTCCACATCTGCCCCTGAAAATGTCTTACAATTTAAAACCTGGTTCCTAAATCTCTGTCTTATCATTATATAATCTATCTGAAATCTGTCAGTATCTCCAGGCTTCTTCCATGTATATAATCTTCTTTTATGATTCTTGAACCAAGTGTTAGCTATGATTAAGTTGTGCTCTGTACAAAATTCTACCAGGCGGCTTCCTCTTTCATTTCTTAGCCCCAATCCATATTCACCTACTACGTTTCCTTGTCTCCCTTTTCCTACTATCGAATTCCAGTCATCCATGACTAATAAATTTTCGTCTCCCTTCACTATCTGAATAATTTCTTTTATTTCATCATACATTTCTTCAATTTCTTCATCATCTGCAGAGCTAGTTGGCATATAAACTTGTACTACTGTAATAGGCGTGGGCTTTGTGTCTATCTTGGCGACAATAATGTGTTCACTATGCTGTTTGTAGTAGCTTACCCACATTCCTATTTTTTTATTCATTATTAAACCTACTCCTGCATTACCCCTATTTGACTTTGTATTTATAACCCTGTATTCGCCTAACCAAAAGTCTTGTTCCTCCTGCCACCGAACTTCACTAATTCCCACTATATCTAACTTTAACCTATCCATTTCCGTTTTTAAATTTTCTAACCTACCTGCCCAATTAAGGGATCTGACATTCCACACTCCGATCCGTAGAACGCCAATTTTCTTTCTCCTGATAACGATGTCCTCTTGAGTAGTTCCTGCCCGGAGGTACGAATGGGGGACTATTTTACCTCCGGAATACATAGCTTATAAATGAAGCTATTTCATATATAGCAGATATTTTTATGACTGACGTAGTGGCTTTATTTAAACACTGCTGGAAGACAACTTATTTCCAGTATAACAACGAGTTTTACAAACACATCAATGTGGTAGCGATGGGAAGCCCTCTCAGCCCAGCTGTTGCCAATTTATTTATGGAGATCTTTGAACAGTGAGTGCTGCAGACTGCCAGTAAAAAGCCAGCTAAATGGTACCGCTGTGTTGATGACACATTTGTAGTGTGGACTCATGGTGAAGAAGAGTTGGATGTCTTCTTGGTGCATCTGAAAAATATTAACCCGAAGATACAGTTTATGATGGAGAAAGAGAGCAACGGTCAACTCAATTTCCTGGATATGTCAGTAATTAAACAGGTGGATGGGACGCTGGGCCACGCGGTATATAGAGAGAACACTCACACGATCGATACCTCCACAAGGAATCCAACCATCATCCTAGGCAAAAAAGAGGTGTTATGAAAACCTTGGTGGACAGAGCCAACAAAATCTGCGAGCCGGCTTACTTACAAGATGAACTAAATCACGTACGGTCAGCCTTCACGAAAAATGGATATACCAGCAAGGAAATTGATCGAGCCCTCCATCAAAGAAGAAAAGAAGTCAGAAGTCCAGAGCTACATCATACCGTTCATTACTAAAGTCACAGACCGTATTGGGAAAGTTCTGGCCAAGTATGGGATCTATACAATCTTCAGACCCACCAAGAAGATTAAGGAATATTTAAGAACTGAAAAAGATGCCCGACACCCCCTAGCAACACCTGGGGGATACAAAATTCCATGCAGCTGTGGGCAAGTATGTATTGGAACAACGAAAAGAAGTGTAAACACCTGCTTAGCCAAACATAAAAGAAACTGTTGCTTAGGACACATCGATAAATCAGCCATAGCTGAGCACGTTTTTCGCGATGGTAACCACGAAATTAAATTTAATGAGACAAGCGTTCTGGCACGAACATCCCAATATCATGCGCCCATGCATAGAGAAGCAATAGAGATTGACAAACACCATAACAATTTTAATAGAAAAGAGGAAGTTTTAAAGTTAGACAAAATATGGATGTCGACGTTGCGCCAGCAGAATTACAATCCATTACTCTTAATCGAGAATGATGACATCTTCCATTGATAGGCATATCATCGGCATCATGTGACGAATGGTGGTACCTTCTATGCGCTCTATAAAATGCGAGAGTACCTGGAGCCTCAGTGGCATTAGCCGGATGACCTCAGTAGATGTCGCCCTCAGATGGAGACTAAACGTTAGGTGGAAATGTTATACATCGACCACAGCGTCTCAGCCCGAAAGTTTCAACTGAAGACAACATTGGCCGTGAAAGCCTACATTGTATGTCTATTTTCTGTTTAGCAGTAACAATTAGGCCAAGAAATATCTCTGTACTGGTCGATTGATGGATAATTTAATTTTATCTAACTTAATTTTCTTTGGAGATAAACGTTCTAAAGTCTGTCTAGTGGAACTCTTCTCTTTCGACACTGGTGATATCTTACTCATGTTACTTATTAATAAAAGAAAATCTATTTTCGAATGGCACTAGTTCCTGCAGTTGTAGAAATAAAACGTTTGTAAATGCTGTAAAAAAAAAAACAATAATAATGCCAGGCTGATAATACATAGAAATGTGTTTCTAAAGATGATGATTGTCTAGTATTTGTATGTACGTTGCCCTTTCTGGTGCTTGTGACAACCTCGGATGCACCCCCATGCCAATTTGGGATTTTTTGTAATGGAATAATGTCATCCTTTAATTATCTTTTCAAAGGAAACCCCAGAATCTCGCCGGCCGGTGTGGCCAAGTGGTTAAAGGCGCTACAGTCTGGAACCGCGTGACCGCTACGGTCGCAGGTTCGAATCCTGCCTCGGGCATGGATGTGTGTGATGTCCTTAGGTTAGTTAGGTTTAAGTAGTTCTAAGTTCTAGGAGACTGATGACCTTAGAAGTTAAGTCCCATTGTACTCAGAGCCATTTGAACCATTTTGAACCCAGAATCTCATTTTTTAAGTCCCAGTGGAACTCTTCTCTTTCGACACTGGCGATATCTTACTTATTCATCATCATCATCATCATCATCATTTAAGACTGATTATGCCTTTCAGCGTTCAGTCTGGAGCATAGCCCCCCTTATACAGTTCCTCCATGATCCCCTATTCAGTGCTAACATTGGTGCCTCTTCTGATGTTAAACCTGTTACTTCAAAATCATTCTTAACCGAATCCAGGTACCTTCTCCTCGGTCTGCACCGACTCCTCCTACCCTCTACTGCTGAATCCATGAGTCTCTTGGGTAACCTTGCTTCTCCCATGCGTGTAACATGACCCCACCATCTAAGCCTGTTCGCCCTGACTGCTACATCTGTAGAGTTCATTCCCAGTTTCTCTTTGATTTCCTCATTGTGGACACCCTCCTGCCATTGTTCCCATCTACTAGTACCTGCAATCATCCTAGCTACTTTCATATCCGTAACCTCAACCTTATTGATAAGGTAACCTGAATCCACCCAGCTTTCGCTCCCATACAACAAAGTTGGTCGAAAGATTGAACGGTGCACAGATAACTTAGTCTCGGTACTGACTTCCTTCTTGCAGAAGAGAGTAGATCGTAGCTGAGCGCTCACTGCATTAGCTTTGCTACACCTCGCTTCCAGTTCTTTCACTACGTTGCCATCCTGTGAGAATATGCATCCTAAGTACTTGAAACCGTCCACCTGTTCTAACTTTGTTCCTCCTATTTGGCACTCAATCCGTTTATATTTCTTTCCCACTGACATTACTTTCGTTTTGGAGATGCTAATCTTCATACCATAGTCCTTACATTTCTGATCTAGCTCTGAAATATTACTTTGCAAACTTTCAATCGAATCTGCCATCACAACTAAGTCATCCGCATATGCAAGACTGCTTATTTTGTGTTCACATATCTTAATCTCACCCAGCCAGTCTATTGTTTTCAACATATGATCCATAAATAAGATGAACAACAGTGGAGACAGGTTGCAGCCTTGTCTTACCCCTGAAACTACTCTGAACCATGAACTCAATTTACCGTCAACTCTGACTGCTGCCTGACTATCCATGTAAAGACCTTTAATTGCTTGCAAAAGTTTGCCTCCTATTCCATAATCTTGTAGAACAGACAATAACTTCCTCCTAGGAACCCGGTCATATGCCTTTTCTAGATCTATAAAGCATAGATACAATTCCCTGTTCCACTCATAACACTTCTCCATTATTTGCCGTAAGCTAAAGATCTGGTCCTGACAACCTCTAAGAGGCCTAAACCCACACTGATTTTCATCCAATTGGTCCTCAACTAATACTCGCCCTTTCCTTTCAACGATACCTGAGAAGATTTTACCCACAACGCTGATACCTCTGTAGTTGTTACAATCTTTTCTATTTCCATGTTTAAAGATGGGTGTGATTACTGCTTTTGTCCAGTCTGATGGAACCTGTCCCAACTCCCAGGCCATTTCAATTATCCTGTGTAGCCATTTAAGACCTGACATTCCACTGTTACTTATTAATAAAAGAAAATCTATTTTCGAACGGCACTTGTTCCTGCAGTTGTAGAAATAAAACGTTTGTAAATGCTGTAAAAAAAAAGTAATAATAATCCCTGAATAATACCAGGCTGATAATACATAGAAATGTGTTTCTAAAGATGATAACTGTCTAGTATTTATATGTATGTTGCCCTTGCTGGTGCTTGTGACAACCTCGGATGCACCCCCATGCCAATTTGGGATGTTTTGTAATGGAATAAAGTCATCCTTTAATTATCTTTTCAAAGGAAACCCCAGAACCTCATTTTTTAAGTCCCATTCATAACATTCTGGAAGGAAATGATGTCAACAAATCCTTCCATTATTCACATTAACAGGATCAGTTCTCTTACGGAGTGACATACATTTGCACTCTAGTTCTCTTATCTTTTTGAAATTGATGATAAACATCATCCTCAGTTTTATACAAAGTGTTTTTACATTCAGCAATAGCACAATGATTTCTAATTTTGCTCACAGTACTACAAAACAAGCAGCAAGAAGAATAGCTGATTAGCAGCTGTGTTCTATTTATTTCAATTCAGGGACTGTGCAGGAAACCAATATGGCATGCCTTGATTCATGCTATTATTCACTTGCTCGCTGATAACTGAAGTTTACTGTAAAATGGTGTGTGTGTGTGTGTGTGTGTGTGTGTGTGTGTGTGTGTGTGTGTGCGTGTGAAGTTAGTAACATTTTGGGATGTCTGTAAGAAGAGAAAAGTCCAAAATGAGACAATGATGAAGTTTTAGTAGCAAAGCAAGATTGCCTTAATGCTAGGAGTCAGCATTTGATATTTTGTATTTAACTTTCAGTTTCTTAGCTCCTTCTTCATAAAATGTAGCAAGATAGCTTTAATACCAATTGTACATGAAGCCTATCTTAAAAAGTGTATTGCCTTTGCATATTTCTTTAATTATCGTAGCTCCATAATAGATACATAGGGCCTACATACAGAGGTTGTTCTGAAGTTGTTGATGCATTGTCTGATGTACACTCTCTTAGCAAGGTTTGTGTGGAATCTTCGCAACCAGTCCCTGAATCATTGCATGGTATTTTTGGAGCTCGTAGACTCTCTGGTCATTGTTGTGGCTTCAGAATGTGTGTTAAGAAAGTCTGTCTTCAATTTAGATACTTAATGGTAACTGCACATAAGTATGTTCGTGGCAGACAACATTGTTATTTTCATCGCTGGAACTGCTTCTCTACTCAAAACCTTTCCTTAATGAACATTAGTGTTTTATGTGCTGTAACAAGCCTAGTTATTCATTGGTCATCAGGTTATGAAATCAAGGCTGAGTGCACTCATTTCTCTCCCCCTGTGGCGTGCTTCGTAAATATTCATAAAATGAATGACACATTATACTTACTCCTACTAAAATTTAAAAGTAAGTTTTTACTGCACTGTGCAAATCAAATAATCAACTTGTCGGTCTTTACAGATTACACATTCTGAATTAAAGTCAGGCAAGATATGTTCATTTTTTTTACTTACTTATGAAGTAAAGAACTCTAAAATAATTGCGAACCATCAGGCATTAATATGTTCACATGTACATACATACCCCGCAAGCCACCATGTGGTGTGTGGTGAAGGTACCTTGTACCCCTACTCCTTATTTCCTTTCCTGTCCCTCTCACCTATAGAGTGAATGAAAAATGGCTCTCTGTATGCCTTCATACAAGTCCTAATTTTTCGTATCTTCAAGGTCCTTGCATGAAATGTATGTTGATGGCAGTAGAATCATTTTGCAGTCAGCTTCAAACACTGGTTCTCCGAATTTTGTTAGCAGTGTTTCTTAAAAAGAACTTCACCTTCCCTTCAGAGATTCCTGTTTGAGTTCACAAAGCGTCTCCTTAATACTTGGGTGTTGATTGAATCTACCAGTAACAAATCTAGCAGCATGCCACTAAATTGCTTGGATGTCTTCCATTAATCTACCTGGTGGGATACCCCAAAACTCAAGCAATACTCGAGAATGGATCACATTTGTGTTCTGCGCACAGTCTCCTATACAAATGAGCTACTTTCTCAAACTTCTCCCAATAAAATGAGGTGAACCATTTGCTTTCCCCACTACAATCCTTACATGCTTATTCCATTTCATATCACTTTGTTACATTATGTCTAGATATTTAATTGACATGACTGTTAAGCAGTATACTACTAATTCTGTTTTTCAACATTGTGGAATTGACCATTTTGTTTTCCATTTTCGTCTGCATTAACTGACATTTTTCTACATTTAGAGCTAGCTGCCATTCCTCACATCAACTAGAAATTTTATCTAAATCATGTTGTATACTTCTACACTTGACAACAACACCCTCCTTCACACCTCAGTGTCATCAGCAAATAGCCACAGATTTCTGCTCACCCTGTCCATCTGATCATTTATGCGCATAGAGAATAATAGTGGTCCTATCACACTTCCCCGAGGCCCTCCTGATGAAACACTTGTCTCAGATGAACCCTCACTTTCAAGGACAACTTAATATGTTCTATTACTTAAGAAGTCTTTGAGCCACTTACATATCTGGCAACATATTCCGTATACTCATAAATATGTCTGCTTGTGTCCGTATGTGTGGATGGATATGTGCGTGTGTGCGAGTGTATACCTGTCCTTTTTTCCCCCTAAGGTAAGTCTTTCCGCTCCCGGGATTGGAATGACTCCTTACCCTCTCCCTTAAAACCCACTTCCTTTCATCTTCCCCTCTCCTTCCCTCTTTCCTGATGAGGCAACAGTTTGTTGCAAAAGCTTGAATTTTGTGTGTATGTTTGTGTTTGTTTGTGTGTCTATCGACCTGACAGCGCTTTCATTCGGTAAGTCACCTCATCTTTGTTTTTATATATAATTTTTCCCACGTGGAATGTTTCCTTCTATTATATTGATATCATTCCTTTATTAACATATACCTGTAATTTTCAGTGCCTCACTAATGAAGTCTTGCATTGAATTCTTCTTCGCTTATCATTTTAATAGTTCAATTTTCTTTCTTCCTGTAAAGGAACATGTTCATTTTTAAGGTACTTAGCATTTTAATTCATAGAGTATTGTAATATGAAAATCTAAGTGACATGAAACTGACATGTGTGTGTTTTGTTTTATATTTTGTTTATTATGAGATTATGATAAGATATTATTAATGCCTTCAACACTTGTTCATCATGTTCACAAAAACTAAAAATTTATTAAGTAAAATAGGAGTCAGAAATTATTTTTTATTTAATTATAAAAGATGGAGAGAAGATACAATTTAAGTGCAGTAATGAAGGTAGAATTCACTTGACAATGTTATATGTGAATGGTCATGAAAGGCAGTAGCAGAAGTGGTACAAAGTTGCTGATAAATTTTTAATTTAAGAAAACGTGACTAAAAGAAATTAGTGAAATATGAATGTTCTTAATGGACTAAGATCATTGTCTAAAAATTAAAAAAATTAAAATAAATAAATAACCCTTTTGTGTTGTATAGAGCTCTTAAAGATAAGAAAATACAATTTCACATGATTTCCTTTTTTTCTCTCTCTCATCAAGGTTAATGTCAAGGATGCTGCAGAAAGCAGGAGAAGATGATTGCCAGATGACTACTACATCTCTGCTGGCAGAAGTTGGTGGAGTGAAAAATACAAAACTGTGTAATCGTAGCTACATAGCTGCAAATAATAAACATGGACCTAGTCACGTCAGAAATCTGAGTGACCCAGGTGTTCCCATGTTATATGGTGCTGCTTGCATTGAAGAACAGATGTGTGCCACTCTTACTAACTGGTTAGGGAAAGTGAGTATCACTCAAGTTGAAGATAAAACAACAAAGGAGACTCCTTTCCACAATGTTTTGGACTGTAAAGAGGCTAATGAATGTTTTGAAGCAAATTCTGATTTCAAAGCCATATACACAGGTAACGGAAAAAGAGAGAGCAGCTCGGTTCCTGACAAAAGCAGAACAACATCAGTTTTTACTCTCCATGAGGAACGTGTCCCTATAGAGAATGAGGAATGGCTAGTTTTCTTGCAGCACAGCATGGAAGAAGTCATGGATGGTGATCTGGAGTCACTCTTACTTGAAAGCTTTCTTGGTATGGTTATGGCACCACTGCGGAATCCTCTAGCAAGCTGCCGTGTTGTGGAATATGTAGCATGTCTCTTGAGTCTTCCATTTTCCCTGGATGAGATAGGTGATGATGAAATAGATACGCTAGAACAGGTGTGTACTCTTATTGTATTAATGTTTCAGTTTCACCTTTAAATAAAACTTGAAATCAGGGAGACACCTGCAGGTGAATGGTAGATGCCACATTGGTGCATTTATAGAGCAATTAACTGCAGTAGCTTTCAGAGGCTTTTGATTAATCCTCATTTTGCAATTGCTGCCGCTGGTTTTTTTTAAAAAAAAAAAAAAAAAAACAATGCTGCCTCACAAAATTTACCTCCTGCCTCCTTACTGTATATGTCATTACTTCTTCCGGCTGTTACACTTGTTTGCTTCCTCCACTTTAACCTGTCTACTTTAATAATCACTCGCAAGTTTTCTTGCATTCAGGATAATACGTATTTTGTTGTTTATTTTTGTAAGATGGTAGGTTCAGAAGCAGTGTAGAAGGCAGAAGAAAAGCAAATGCTAGAAAACCTTTGTGATTGTCTCATATTTCTGTGTTCCTATGTGCCACCCACTATTCGTCTGCAGGTGATTGTTAGTAAGTCTTCATTTTTGTGTATTGTTTCCATCTTAAATTTTCATTGTAAGTTTAGCCTCTGTGTTTATCTTGATACAGGCTATATCTTAGTGCTGTGGTTTAGATGAGTAGGCCTACCTTTCATGGACCTATGCGCATTCCAAAATTCACTGGGTATTAGGGAGAGAGTTACAGCATTTGTGCCTCCTCTCACTGATATACTCTCTGGGACCAAATATCTACAATGTGGAAAAGAATTTGACTGATTCTTCTACAAATAAACATTTCTTATATTGACTTTGGACCATGTATTGTTTTTCAAACTGCGCATTGTCTCCTGTGCTATTTCATGATGATGTTGATGTTTCACTTTGGGCTCATGTTTATCAATCATATCCTTACACATAACAGTAAGATAACAACAGAAAATTAACAACATAATAATGAAAGCAGGAAACAAGTGATGAAAATCTTTTGACAAACAAAGAGGAAGTACATGAAGGAACAACTAGACTCAGTCAGTGAAAACTTTCACAAATAAAACACATGAGATTTTTGTAGGACTTTGGCAGGAATAATTCAAGGGTATATCCCTCAAAATTTATGTTTCAGAAAATCAGATGGAAGACTCACTTTGACCTATCAGGAAAACTCTGGAAATGGCACTATATTTTTGGGAGTTCTTCAATTGCCCCGAACCCCCCTCAGGATTCCCTAAGCAACTTGCGACTTATACCCACGCTTCGCCCTTCACAAGAAGAAACCCTCAGACTCAAAAATAGCAAAGTTGTTAGATAAAATGGTATCCCTGCAAAACTTCTGAAAAATCTTGGACCAAATTTCTCAGAGAACTCTCATAAATCATAACAGAGATTTGGCAGACAAAAAAACTTCCAGGAGATTTGAAATGTACCCTAATTCAGCCACTACACAAAAAAGTGACAAAACTGATTTAAATAACTATCAAGAAATCTACCTCTTGCAAGGTACATACAAAATTTTGTCATCAAGCCTCCTCCAAAGAGTTCAGGAGCAACTTGATCACAAAATTGGTGGATATCAAGCTGGCTCCACAGTGGTCAAAATTCTATGGAGCAAATATTCAATTTAAAAACATTATTAAAATACGAAACAGTCCTTTGTGAACTTGAAGAAGGGGTATGATTTTGTGGATTGCCACTCCCACTCCCTTTTTGTTATCCTCGAAGAACAAGGACTTACCTCAAAAACTACAAATCTCATCTAACACTCACCAATACAACCATCAACATATAAAGTTCATGGGTGATGTGTCAGAACCAGTTCTGATCAAAATTTGTGTTCAGCAGGGTGACGATCTGTTCCATCCTCTTTCATCTGATTTTGATCTACTCTGAGAGTGGGAAAAATAACTTAAAAACCAACACTATTGGAAACCCACATGACTTGGAAGTCCTAAAAATGAAAACCAGATCTATTGCCTAGCTTTTGCAGATGATCTGTAAATACAAGCAGATGATGAGACAGCAGCGAATAAACATATAGACACTCCCAAGGACGCACTGAAGGAGTTGCCCCCCAGAGAATCTTCCAGAAAAACAATCTACATATGCTCAAAGCTTCCAATCAAAAGCTAGTTACAAAATACAGACGAATTGAGAGAGTTCTATACTTCATGCGTTTACAGTATTGTTGAACCTAGACAGGGGGAAGAAAATAGCACTAATAATTTGGAAGCAAAAACTTAGGAGAGCTTACGGTAATATCTTAAACAAAAATGTATGTCCATACACACAAAAAACAGTCGCTGTTACACAGTTATCAAGACTGAAGTCTTGTTCGCTAGTGAAATACTTACACAAATGGAAAAGGTGACATTGAAGATATCCTAAAAGAAAAACACAAAACTCTAAGGGAGGTACTTGGCCCTAAAAGAAGATGGATGCAGACTTACTAGAAACTATTGAATCATGCAACAGACATAAGGGAACGAAGATTGAAATTTTATGGGAGTATCACAGGCTCCCAACAACAAAGCTCACTCAAAAAATTGTGATGTACACTATGCGATGAAAAGTATCCAGACACCTGGCAAGTTCACGGTGCCCTCCATCGGTAAAGCCGGAAATCAATTTGGTGTTGGCCCACCCTTAGCCTTAATGACAGCTTCCATCTTGCAGGCATATATTCAATCAGGTGCTGGAAGGTTTCTTGGGGAGTTGCAGCCCATTCTTCACATAGTGCTGCACTGAGGAGAGGTATTGATGTCGGACAGTTTTTCCTTCCATTTTGAGGTTGATGGCTTTTCTTTTGTTTGTTTCAAACTTTAACCATGCTTGGTGTTTTTCTTCATGAAATTTGTCACATTCTGAAGTCCACCATGCATGTTTTCTTCATGGGTTCAAGGGAGCTAGATTCTTTGCTTGTTTCTTGAGACTTAGTACCAGTTCTTCTAGATCATTTCTTACTTTAAGGGTTTGCGTTATTTGTGGGTCTGTGTCATTTTTTAATTAGCTGACGTGGGTCATACCTCCTCCTTGTTGTATTAATTTTTTCATTCTTTTTCTTTAATGAAGTGAATTTGATTTTAATTTTAACTAAGTAGTAATCTGAGCCTGTGTTTATCCCTCTCAATACTTTAACATTTTATATTTCCTTATGAAAATTTTTGTCTATACATACATGGTCTAGCTGCCACTCCCCCTTCCTCCAGTCAGGGTGTTTCTGTGTTTTAATTAATTTGGCTTCTTCTTGGCGTATGTTGATTTAGATAAGGTGGCATTCTCTGCAGAGTTCTTATTTGTAGAGTTATGCGGACTCCATTTTCTGATTATATCTTTATATCTCCTTTCTTTTCCCTGCTGGGTATTGAAGTCTCCCTGTAAGATTTGTACATTCCTTTTATTTGTTCCGTTCACAGTTCATTTGAGAAGATTCAAAAATTTGTCTACCTCTTCCTTCGTTTTTGTTAGAAATTTTTTTGCCCCCCATTTGTGGTGACATGAGCATTTATAATTGCGTAGGTTTTGTCCATTGTTTTAAAAGTCAGAGTTTCAGTTCTTGGTGATACTGCTTGAAAATCAGTTATTGGCTCTATTATTCTGATGTTCACTATAACTTGTGTTCCAAACTGGGGACATTTCTTCGTTATGCTCTGTCCTGGTTTCCCATTATAAATTCTGTAGCCTTGTGATTCAAATGGATCCTCTATCGTTTTTCTCATTTCTTGGAGCCCTGCTGTTAATTTGCTTTAAAATTTAATTCGTCTTTGAAATTCTTGAGTTTTCTGGTCTTAAGTAGCAATTTTATGTCTTACATTGTTATGTAATGTATATGCTTATGTTGAATCTTCTTTTTGTGTATCAGTATGCATTTGGGTGATAGCAAATGCTCCACTTCATTGCTTTCTTCTAATTGGCTACCCCCTGAATCCATTGTAGCCTTTACCTACCCTTTTGGGCAGGAATGATTCACCCCCCCTAAGAGGCCTTTCCACATTTGTCTTTCAAAGCTAATTAATCTTAGGTGGAGCAAGCTCCAATTTACAGCCACAGTTGTTAGCCGCAGAGGGTGTGTTTGGTCCACAAGAGCTATCTTATTCCACCCCACTCCGCCAATAAGCTTGATTGGACACCCCCCCCCACTACCACCCTATCTGCTGCCTGGGATGCACTATGTAGGATTATTATCTCTTCTCCTGCTATGGCAGCTTAGTAGGTTTGTGCAATTAGCAACAAGTTCTATTACTTAAATTGTCGTTCTCCAGCTTTAACACTTACTTTTTTTGTAACAGATTTTACAACATTTGAAGACTCTTGATTAATCTTTTATGTGTGTCATGTAATCCTGATAAGCCCACTTCATAGAAGCACCAACAAACATAGTACATAACATATTTAACAAAATGTACTCTTTGTATCATTCTCTAACAATTGTTTATTCTTTGGATCTTCCTCCTTACGCCTTGAGAAACAATAATATCTTGGTGTAATTTTAAAGGATACATACTAGTATCTCGAATTTTATTCATGAAGGGAGTCATTTTTCTGCCAGGGACTGATTTTTTTCTTTTTCAATACACACTTGCACTTTTGTCACTTAGGCAATCGTCAAGTGCATAAAACAGTGCCTTTGCACAGGTCGAAAATATCAGACCATTTCACAAACATCAATATATGAGGTCTGTTCAAAAAATTCGGAAACTTTTCCACAAATTCTTTTTTATGCTTGCCATTTACTTATTGTGTCCGGTCTCCTTTGAAATACTCTCCTCTACAATTGATACACCGCTCCCAATGCCATTTCCACTTCTAGGAGCAGTCTTGGTATGCATCTTGCTGGATAGCATGAAGAGCCATTTGCAGATTTTCTTTTATCTCACCTTTCATTGCAAATATCATCCTTTTGAATGGGATTTTCAACTTTGGAAACAGAAGAAAGTCTACAGGGGCCAGGTCAGGAGAGTACAGAAGATGAGGTAGCACAATTATTTTGTATTTTGTGCAATAGTCATGCACCAACAACGATGAATGTGTGGGTGCATTATTGTGAGGCACGAGCCTTGAATTGTGTCACCACATTTCAGGCTATTTCCTTCTCACATTTTCTCACAGATATTGCAGCATGTCCCAATAGTACCATTGATTAACAGTTTGTCTCTGTGGCACAAATTTATAATGAACTAATCCTTCAAAGTAAAAAAAAAAAAAAACTAACAGCATGGCATTGACATTTGACCTGACCTGATGAGCATTTTTTGGTCTTGGAGAACCTTTCCTGACCCATTGTGAAGATCAAATCTTGGTCTCAACATCATAACCGTAGACCCACCCATTTTCAGCAGTCATGATTCTCTTAAGGAACATCTCGTTCTCATTTGTGCAATAGGAAAGCTCTTCACGGATTGTGAGGCAAATGTCTTTCTGGACTTGGCTCATGAGCCATGGGACAAACTTGGCGGCAACACAATACATACCAAGATGCCGTGTCGGGATTTCATGACATGATCCAGATGAAATGTTACATTCTTGGACATCCAGTCTTCGATTGTCACATACAGTTTCATAGACGTTTGTGACATAAGCCTTGTAAGTATACCTCACAGAACATCCTGAATGGTCATCCTTGACCATTCGTAACACCAAGTATGGCTTAAGCCCTCATCACCGTAGGGTCCCTGCACCTTTTGGTGTGTGTCTGTAAAAGTTTTCTTGAGTTTCAGGCAAAATGTAATGCAGACACATTGCACCTTTAACTCTGCCATCTCGAAATTTGCAAACTTTGCGACACAATGTTCTACTGAGTGTTCTCTCCTATGAACATCTCATTTGTAATTACTGGATACTGTTAACCTGTGTTTCATCGCTTCCATCTGTTGCAGAGTAGTAATGATGAAGTGGGCCTTTGTAGTTGGTACTGTCATGTTATGTATCCCACTTTGCTTTAATGCTGCATTTTATTAACATATAGAACTCACTGCTTTGGTTATGACTGATATATTACGAGTGTAATTCTTATTTCTACATTGCTACAGCAAATTTCTAACAATGATAAAATGAGAATGCTTTTACACAAGTCATTAATATGCATATGCCTGTAGCTAAGTGACTACATACCATAAATTATTTTGAGGTTTTTTTCCCCCCCCAGATTTATGCAGATGTTCGTGTCATACCTAATTTTGTGCTTGCTTCAGTACTCTTAGCAAGACACCGGCGTTCTGAAACTGTTGACTGCGCAGATGAGATTCTGGAACTAAGTGCTGATGAACTTCAGGTAAGAACATTGTCTCTATAAATAAGTGTGTAATGGATTTGTGTTGAATTTAATCCATGAGCTGTGAAGTTTCAAAATTATAAAAAAACAGCAAACCGCTACTCTCTTGAAAGCTGCAGTCGTCACTTGAGGTCTTATTAAATGGTTGAAGCTGGTTTCAGTCAACAGTGCTTTATTTATTAGTTCAAATTATTTAAACAGCATCTGTTAACAATATAACATAGATGGATAGATAAAAAATCTACTCACCAAGCAGTGGCAGGAGCCAATGGCTCCTTTTTCTGGCAGAAGAGGGGTGAAGATAAAGGCCTGGAGAGGTTTAGAAAAAGGGGTACAGTCCAGAAAAGTCACCCTGTGAACTTAAAGGTGGAAGGCAGGGTAATATGCATGATAGCAATTTCTACTAAAACATAGTGCATGAGTTAATAAGAGTGAAAAGCTAAGTGCACTGTATGTAACAGAGGTGGGAGGGGGCATGGTGAAAAATAGACAGTCAGAAAATGAAATGTGTAGAAAACTAAAATGGAGTGAAGAAAAGAGTAGTTACTATGAGGAAATGCAGAAACAAAAGTAATCAAAGCAAATATGGGCAGTTGGGTGACGAGAACGAAGGACATGTTTTTGTTCTAGTTCCCAGCTGCAGAGTTCAGAGAAACTGGTGTTATGGAGAAGAATCCAGGTGGCACATGTGTTGAAACACACAACGAGTTGTGACTGTAATGTTGTTGAGCATGCTCTGCAGCAGGATATTGTGTGTTGCCCAATACACCCTCGCCCCCTATTCCCATTCATCCCGACAGATAACTGGGTGGTAGTCATGCCGACGTAAAAAGCGAAACAGTGCTTACATAACAACTGGTGCATGAAGTGTCGTTTCACAGGCGGCTCTCCCTTTGATAGTATATGTTTTGCCCGTTAAAGGCTGGAATCCATGTCAAACGTTCCCTTCCATACTGCCATGGCATTCGAGACAAAGGTATTTGTTTGGATGCAGACTCTTTGTAACAGTACCATTCTCACCTCAGCCTTCACTGGATGTAATTACCCCAACAGTTCAAAAACATATTTCCAGTGCCATCTGCTGATTCCTCAAAAAAAAAAAAAAAAAAAAAAAAAAAAAAAAAAAAAAAAAAAAAAAAAAAAGGGCCATGACTTCCTAAAAGCATGCCCTAAAATTTGGTCCATTCTGTCTGAGATTTTGCCTACTGCACCTAGAATAGCTTTTCATCACCCTCCCACAATATCCGTGTCAGACAGTATACTCCTTCTGCACCCATCTCCCTACCCTATGGCTCCTACCCCTGCGACCGTCCCCACTGCAAGACTTGCCCTATGCACCCTCCTACCACCACCCATTCCAGCCCTTTAACTGGCAGAAAGGGAGTGCCATCTGTGAAATGCCACATCATATACCAGTTGTTATGTAAGCACTGTCCGGCCTTTTACATCGGCATGGCTACCACCCAGTTATCAGTCAGGGTGAATGGAAATAGGCAGAGGGTGTATACTGGCAACACGCAATATCCTTTTCCAGAGCATGCTCTGCAACATGACAGTCATGATCTCGGTGCATTTTTCACCACATGCGCCATGTGGATTCCTCCCCCAGACACCAGTTTCGCAGAACTCTGCAGGTAGGAACTTGCACTACAACATGTACTTGGTTCTTGCCACCCACCTGGCCTCAATTTACTTTAATTTCTTCCGTCTCAGCATTTTTTCACAGTAACTACTCTTTTCTTCACTCCATTTTAGTTTTCTAGATTTTCATTTTCTGACGTGTCTATTTTTCACTGTCCCCCTCCCATCTCTGTTACGTACAATGAACTAGCTTTCCACTCTTATTAACCCATGCACAATGTTTTAGTAGTAATCTCTGTCGTGCATATAACCTTGTCTTCGAACTTCAAGCTCTCAGCTTTTCAAATCTCATCTGTTGCAGTCCCCAACAATCCGTCTTTCTATCTCATCTCCCCTTTTTCTTCACTCCTCTTCCTTCCCCTTCAATTCTTCTGCCAGAAGAAAGCGCCACTGGCTCCAAAAGCTTCCAAAAGTTAAACCTTTTCATGTGTGTTCTTCTGCCACTGCTTGGTGAGTAGATTTATTATCTGTCTGTATACATTATATTGTCAGTAATTGATTATTTTCATTGGTATATTAAACGCAACTGTGGCATACTTGATAAATTATCTTTTGACATAAATGTCATTAAGTTTGTGTGTGTGTGTGTGTGTGTGTGTGTGTGTGTGTGTGTGAGAGAGAGAGAGAGAGAGAGAGAGAGAGAGAGAGAGAGAGATGGAGGACTTTGTACAAAAGCCTTTCTAGTTTTGAATGTGTATGTTTGCCACTCAGCACCTCCTCTGTGTGATAAATTTCTGTTCTAATTCAGATCATTATTCTGTTATTCCTTTCCAGATTTTCCATTGTTTTAAAATTGAAGATATTTTCATATTACTTTCTCATCTAAGAAGTTTTCTACATTGCTATATCTTGGACTTCTTATCACTTTCAGACAAATGCTATATTGGAGTGTCAGCAAAGATAACAGCTATGTTTTCAGAAAACATGAACTGCTAGTATTCTTATTTTCTTATCAATATTCTTGTTTGAAACTTCAAGCACAGTGGACTTAGTGTAATTCTACCTTTCACTTACTACATAAAATGAGTACATTTTATACAGTGTTTACACCTGTTTATTTTGTTTAATTACTCTGTCAGACAATACCATGTAGAGTGTCACTTAATA
Source organism: Schistocerca serialis cubense (assembly GCF_023864345.2). Lineage (NCBI taxonomy): Eukaryota > Metazoa > Arthropoda > Insecta > Orthoptera > Acrididae > Schistocerca > Schistocerca serialis. Next base: position 639,611,538 of record NC_064638.1, read on the forward strand.
GAATGCACCATATTAATTTTCTTAAACAAAGAATTGACACAGAACACACTGAATGTACACTCCTGGAAATGGAAAAAAGAACACATTGACACCGGTGTGTCAGACCCACCATACTTGCTCCGGACACTGCGAAAGGGCTGTACAAGCAATGATCACACGCACAGCACAGCGGACACACCAGGAACCGCGGTGTTGGCCGTCGAATGGCGCTAGCTGCGCAGCATTTGTGCACCGCCGCCGTCAGTGTCAGCCAGTTTGCCGTGGCATACGGAGCTCCATCGCAGTCTTTAACACTGGTAGCATGCCGCGACAGCGTGGACGTGAACCGTATGTGCAGTTGACGGACTTTGAGCGAGGGCATATAGTGGGCATGCGGGAGGCCGGGTGGACGTACCGCCGTATTGCTCAACACGTGGGGCGTGAGGTCTCCACAGTACATCGATGTTGTCGCCAGTGGTCGGCGGAAGGTGCACGTGCCCGTCGACCTGGGACCGGACCGCAGCGACGCACGGATGCACGCCAAGACCGTAGGATCCTACGCAGTGCCGTAGGGGACCGCACCGCCACTTCCCAGCAAATTAGGGACACTGTTGCTCCTGGGGTATCGGCGAGGACCATTCGCAACCGTCTCCATGAAGCTGGGCTACGGTCCCGCACACCGTTAGGCCGTCTTCCGCTCACGCCCCAACATCGTGCAGCCCGCCTCCAGTGGTGTCGCGACAGGCGTGAATGGAGGGACGAATGGAGACGTGTCGTCTTCAGCGATGAGAGTCGCTTCTGCCTTGGTGCCAATGATGGTCGTATGCGTGTTTGGCGCCGTGCAGGTGAGCGCCACAATCAGGACTGCATACGACCGAGGCACACAGGGCCAACACCCGGCATCATGGTGTGGGGAGCGATCTCCTACACTGGCCGTACACCACTGGTGATCGTCGAGGGGACACTGAATAGTGCACGGTACATCCAAACCGTCATCGAACCCATCGTTCTACCATTCCTAGACCGGCAAGGGAACTTGCTGTTCCAACAGGACAATGCACGTCCGCATGTATCCCGTGCCACCCAACGTGCTCTAGAAGGTGTAAGTCAACTACCCTGGCCAGCAAGATCTCCGGATCTGTCCCCCATTGAGCATGTTTGGGACTGGATGAAGCGTCGTCTCACGCGGTCTGCACGTCCAGCACGAATGCTGGTCCAACTGAGGCGCCAGGTGGAAATGGCATGGCAAGCCGTTCCACAGGACTACATCCAGCATCTCTACGATCATCTCCATGGGAGAATAGCAGCCTGCATTGCTGCGAAAGGTGGATATACACTGTACTAGTGCCGACATTGTGCATGCTCTGTTGCCTGTGTCTATGTGCCTGTGGTTCTGTCAGTGTGATCATGTGATGTATCTGACCCCAGGAATGTGTCAATAAAGTTTCCCCTTCCTGGGACAATGAATTCACGGTGTTCTTATTTCAATTTCCAGGAGTGTATATAATAACAGTGTGTCACTTAGGGAAAAATAACAAAATGAAATTTATTTAGATGTTTAAGTTGCATATGCATATGAATATATCATTTTCAAGCATTGTGAATTGTTTCTGGTAAGTAACACTTTTTTCTGCTGGAAAAACATCTATGGCATAGTAGTTGGGGGAATATCAAATTACATCAGATAAATTCGCATTTGCAAATAATGTCCACATCAGCTGTAGAATGGAATGACAACAGCGAAAATTTGTGCCAGAACCTGGATTCCCTGCTTATTGTGAGTGGTCAGCTTATCATTTGGCTAACCATGCACAACTCTTGGCCAAACCCAAACTTCCATATGTTGTCAACCATACATCTGCGATCAGACGTGCTTGAAAGTTGCATTGGCAGATGCGACTTTCAAGCACAACATCCGATCTGTATGAGACTATACATAATGGATGTACGAGTATGTGTTATAGACACATGGTTGACGACATATGGAAGTTTGGGTTTGGCCATGAGTCATGCACGGATAGCCAAATGGTAAGATGACTACACACCATAAGTGGGAAATCTGGGTTCAAGTCCCAGTACGGCACAAATTTTCATTGTTGTCATTCCTTTCTACAGCTGATGGTAGTCATTATTCGCAATTGCAAATTCATCTGATGTGTTTCATAATGGCTGTGGTCACCACAGTTCATCATCATCAGAATAACACGGGCACTGCAATGTCGTATTTATCTGCTGATACTGGGCATACGACTTTGAAGCACAACGTCTGATGTGTACGGGAATACACATAATAGATGTATGAGTACAGATCGTAGACGTATGGTTGATGACATAAGGAAGTTTGGGTCTGGCCTTGAGTCGTGCACAGATAGCTAAATGGTAAAGCGACCGCTTGAGATAAGTGGGAAATCTGGGTTCAAGTTGTGGTCCGATACAAATTTACATTGTCATCAATTCATTTAACAGCTGATGGTAGTCATTATTCACAATTGTGAATTCAAGTGATGTGTTTCGTAATGGCTGTGGTCACCACAATGCATCACCATCAGAATAGGTGCTCCAATATTGTATCAAATGAGATGTTACACTTTCTTTTTTCTTTTTTTGTTTCCTCACCCCCCACCCCTGTTTTTTTGTCTTAATCGTAACTCACCAGAAATCTACAGATTAGTGACAAATATATATACTTGCTCCAAATCCTTCTAAACCTTTTAGTGAAACAATCCAGCAGCAGCATGCCATTTTAAATCAAACTTCTAATTAATTTTCTTAAATTATTCATATTAATTTTCCAAGCAGGCACTGTGGAGAGTGAAATAATTTTGCTCCTTTAAATTGGTGAGAGACATTGAAAGCGCCAACTACCTAATGAGACATTTAACCAACAGTGGATGGAGTGTATAGTGCTTTTTTACGTATAAGTATTTTATGTGGATGGAGCAGAAATTGCTTCTCTGAGGAAAGGCATGTATGCTCCTTACAACAGATCAAGTGACATCATTAACTTCACCCCCCCTTCCCCCCCTTCTCTCTCTCTCTCTCTCTCTCTCTCTCTCTCTCTCCCCCCCCCCCCTCCCTCTCCCTCCCCCTCCCCCTCCCTCCCTCCCTCCCTCCCTCCCTCCCTCCCTCCTTCCCTCCCTCTCTCTCTCTCTCTCTCTCTCTCTCTCTCTCTCTCTCTCTCTCTCTCTCTCCTCCCCCCCCTCCCCCCCCACACACACTGATGTGCTGAAACATTAGGACTAATGCCCACTGTGAGATTCACAGAGTGTTTGATATAATATGGACTAACATAATTGTGAAGCATGTCATCTGCACCAAAGAAAGTGGAGATTTTGTGGCTAAAGCAAGAAATTAGGAAATTATATGCTAAAAAAGCAGTCACTCAACAGTGAACTTTACCAAACACATTTAGATTTGGCCAACAAATTTACAATACCAGCTCACTTTGAGGAAATATCAGAGAGAGAAAAGACATATATTCAGAAAGTAATGCAGGAAAACTGAGAGAAACAAAACAGAAAACTCAACAGAATAATCAACAGCACAAACACACCCACTAAAAACAATCTCAACCAACAATATCAGTTCCATGAGAGAATCGTTAACCTAACTGACATAAATCTTACCAATCAAGAAAAGAGCGTATTACAAAAAGGGCCAAAACACAGCATTAGCACAAACATATCACACAAAACAATAGAAAACCTCATAACGGAATCAGAGCACATTATACAGGAACAAGAAAGACTGAGCACACCAAATTTTAATGCGAACTTGACAAGAGAATTAGTAGCTGCAGAAATAACACAGATAATCAGAACACACAAATCCACAATTATTTCTAATCATAAAACACCAGAGAAAATCACAGCCAGCAAACTTAAACAAAAATTAAAACAATGCCATAGTAACAAGAGCAGACAAAGGGAATGTTACTGTAATTATGGATGAAAAGGAATACATAGAGAAAACACTAGATTTTCTCAAAGACAACAACATCACAAAACTGATCAGTGACCCAACAGCAAGATACCAGAAAAACATTCAGCAGACACTGAAAAACATCAATAATACATTCTCAAAAGGCCAGGTAAAGAGGATGACACAGAAAAATCCAAAAGCATCCACCCTAAATGCCTTACCAAAGGTTCATAAGGATAATATCCCATTAAGACCCGTCATTAACTTCCAAAATGCTCCATCCTAACACCTAGCCCAACAAACACACACACTACTGAAAAAACTGTACACGTTTCATAACAACAGGAATCTGGAAAACTCAAAGGAGTTAATAGACAGAATCAAGAACATACACATACCAGACACAGCAACCCTCATGTCATTCGATGTCACATCCATGTACACTTGCATTCCAATAAATGAAACAATCAACATCATCACACAAAGATTAAAACAACAAGGAAACATACCATACACACACATCAATGAAATAACAACCGTACTCAAGACCATAGCATCACAAAATTATTTTGTATTCAACAAAGAATTTTATTCTCAAGACGAAGGACTGCCAATGGAATCATCAATCAGTGGCCTCCTAGCTAACATATTCATGAACAACCTGGAGAACATGATCTTCAGACACATAATAAAATAAAAGAACTACAAAGTTATATACTGGTACCATTATGTTGATGACATAATATGCCTGATTGATGAACCACATACACGCATAGAACAGCTACACAATGAAATAAACCACTTACACCCAAAAATTAACTTCACATTAGAAACAGAAACTAACAACACAATACACTTTCTAGATCTCACAATACAAAAAACAAACAACGCACACACCTTCACAATATTCAGGAAACCGGCAACCACAAGCACCACCATTCACAACCTATCGAACCAACCGTTGACACATAAGCATGCAAATTTCAGATTCATGCTCCACAGATTAAACAGAACACCCATGAACAAACAGAACTACACACAAGAACTAAACACAATAAAACAAATAGCAGTAGAAAATGGTTATACTACCCATATTGTAGACAAGTTAAATCAAAAAACATGCAAACAGTAGAAAAATTAACACACCACACACACAAATCTTCAGCCAGAGCAGAACAACATCTGGCCATTCCTGGCACATATGGGTGCCGGATTAGCGGAAGTGCTGGATTATTGAGTGTCTGAAATTTATGTTATTCATTTATTTTGTTTTTTATTTATTTTGAAAATATAGGGGATATAGTGCACTGTACTTTATTAAACTGAAAGATACAATTTTAAAACATAGAAGATATACTTTATTAAATCCAAGAATACATTAATTTTCAAAGGAAAAATAGTTCTTGAGTTAACACTGTACACAATTACACAGTTGTATCACTCACTCTGAAATATGTCCCTAATTTTTAACTGTTGCAATGATGATATGCGATGGTGGCATTCTTTACCGCGCAACTGCTTTACAAGCATTACATCGATACTGCATGTATCTGGTTGTTGCATAATGTACTCCAGGAAGACCTCGGCGACTTCAACACCAGCAGTGTGAGAAATCTTCATACTCTCTCCTCCTGTGCCCTCTTTTTCATCACTTTCATCATTATTTTCTTGCACACTTTTGATTATTTCTTCATCTGTTAAATTTTGGTCTGTATCTCAGTTTTCCTCATTCAGCCACTCAGTAACACCTTCATCATCAATTTCTTCTACTCCTGGAAGGTTATGGAACATGTCAGTGTACAAAGTAATTGATAATTCCAAATTGACTGGCTCATTGCTGTCACTCACTACTGAATCCAACTCGGCATCAATGTATGGCCACAATTTTCTCCAGCTCTTCATTATGGTAACGCTCTCCATTTTAATGCTTCGGCTTCTTGGAAAACATCATCACATATGTTAATTGCTTTCCATGCCTTCAGCATAGTCACGAAAGAGTTGTTTTCACTTTTGTTAAGCAAGGAGGTGAGAAGTGAATGTCAATAATGATGTTTAATTGATTGAATAATTCCCTGGTCCATGGGCTGAATTAGGGCTGTCACATTGGTTCGGAGAAAGAGTGCTTGTATACCATCGGACTTTAGAGAAATATCTAAGGATGATTGGGAGCATTGTCAGTTATAAGGATAGCTTTCAGTGGAAGATTTTTCTTCTTTAGCTGTTTTCTCACAGCAGGTACAAATGTTTCATGGAACCACCAAGAGAATATTTGTCTGCCCATCCACACTTTCTTCTGAGCGCAATATTGCACTGGTAGAGTATTTATGTCAGTTTGTTGAAAACAACATGGATATTGGGATTTTCCAATCATCAAAAGCGGTAGTTTATGACTCCCATTTTGCATTACAACACGCCATTAATGTTATGCACGGTTTCTGTTGCTTGTAACCACGAGCTTCCTTCTCGTTCTTGGCAGCTAATGTTTTTGAAGGAAGAGTCTTGTTTCATCAGCATTATAAGAGGCATTAGCAGTTAAATCTTCTTCCTCTATTATCTTCTGTTTCTTGCTTACAAACTCATCAGCATCCTTATCGTTAGCTGAGCAGCTTTTCCCGGTGACTGTCTGCCTCCGAATGCTATGTCGTTTTTTCCAGTTTGGTAGCCAACCTTTGCTCACTGCAAAAAAGTTTCTACCAACGAGTTGTTTGTTAAATGCAGGTGCTTTTTACTTTATAATCAGGCCACTAACTGGAATTCCTTTACTATGTCGTTGTATGAGCCATCTATAAACAGATATGTCCAGTTCTTGATTCTCACTATGTCACATAACCTTCGGTTCTCCCAACTCACTATCCATTTGGGTTCAGTACTATCGAATAGTGAGTTGGGAGAACCGAAGGTTATGTGACATAGTGAGAATCAAGAACTGGACATATCTGTTTATAGATGGCTCATACAACGACATAGTAAAGTTCAGTACTATCGAATACACCTCAGGGAGTCACACCTAGTGATACGTGGCTGGCGACCACGGGGCCCCGAGCTGAGTCCTGGCATTGCTTCCACTTACTTATGCCAGGCTCCTCACTCTTATCTTTCCTATCTGGCCACCCTCGGCTAGCTCTTGTTCTTTTCCGACCCTGATGCTATTAGGTTTCGAGGGCTAGGGGTCTTTCATTTTCCAACCTATACTTCTCATGCAGCGTCTGACCCGGAGCGGGCGGCTGCAAAAGGCGTCTGTATCCCATGTTAGGGGCGGCCTCCAGAACTGTGGAAGGCAATGGAATACCATCGCAGATTATCTTCCCTGCATAATGCAGTCTCCATTTTATGCACAAAAAATGGCTTCCTCTCATGTTAAATCAGTGTCCGGAGGTAAAATAGTCCCCCATTCGGATCTCCGGGGGGGACAACTTGAAAGGAGGCAAAAAATCAAAACGAGAATTGGTACCTGGAATGTCAGAACTCTGCTACAAGCAGGAAAACTAGAAAACCTTAAAAGAGAGATGGAAAAGAATCATATGGACCTCGTAGGAGTTGCTGAAGTAAGATGGAATGGACATGGAGAGTTGCAGTCAGATGAATATGTATTCTACTACTCAGGAGGAGAAGTAAAAGGAATTAATGGAGTAGGAATGATTATGACAAAGGAATTGGCTAAATGTGTGGAATATGTAGACTATGCAAATGACCAGGTTATTGGTGTAAGGCTGAAAGGAGCACAAAAAGATTTACTGATTGTCCAGCTGTATATGCCAACTTCAGAACATGATGACCAAATTGTAGAGGAAACGTACAATGTAATAGAGAGAATAATGGACGAAAATAAAAAATGCTGCAAAATAGTAATGGGAGACTGGAACGCCATTGTTGGAGAAGGTAAAGAGGGAAACATAGTAGGCAGTCATGGTCTTGGAAAGAGAAATGACAGAGGTGAATGGTTAATTGACTTCTGCAGGGAAAGGCAGCTGATAGTGGCAAACACATGGTTCAAGAACCATAAGAGGAGGCTCTACACTTGGAAATCACCAGGGGATAAATATAGAAACCAAATCGATTTTATACTGGTAGAAGAAAGATACAGGAATGGAATCAAGAAGGTGCACACATTACCAGGTGCAGATATTAATAGTGACCACAACTTACTTATGGCAGAAATAGAAATAAGAATGAAAAAACTGAAAAAGGCGACAATGGTGAAGAAATGGGATCTAGAGAAGATAAGGTCCAACAAAGAACAAATTACAGAAATGCTGTCTCGGGACTTTCTAAACACATTACGAGACAAAGAAGCACCTGATAATGCCAACGAGTACTGGAATATGCTGAAAGAAGGAATCATTAAAGCAGGACAGCAAAATATCGGATATGTAAAAGGGAAAAAGTCAAAAAAACCATGGGTCACACAAGAAATGATTTCCAAGATGGAGGAGAGAAGAAAATTGAAAAACAAGAACACTGAAGATGCAAGAAAGATATACCGAAGGTTAAATAACGAACTGCGAAGAGAAACAGAGCAGGCTAGGAAAAAATGGCTAAAAGAGGAATGTGATGAAATTGAAGAACTGGACAGGAAAGGAAGATACGACTTACTATACAATAGAGTAAAGACTATGACATGGGAACAAAACAGAGCAGGAAGTGCTACTATGGAAATTTTGAGTAAAGACGAAGAGGTAGTGTATAAAGATCGTGACGATGTCCTCCAGAGATGGGAAGAATATATAAAAGAGCTATATGACACAAATAGCAAACCAGAAACTCTGGAACTTGAATCACACAACAGTGTAAGTGATGAAGAGAAAGGACCGACCATCATAATGGAAGAAGTAAAGTCTGCCATTGCTGCAATGAAAAATGGCAAAGCAGTAGGTACAGATACAATACCGGGAGAAATACTAAAATGCTTGAACCACAATGGAATAAGAGAAATATTGAGGTTATGTAATAAAATATATGACAGTGGTGAATGGCCTGAGGACTTTTTGACAACAGTAATGATTCCATTGCCGAAAAAACAAGGAACCAAGAAATGCAGCGAGCACAGGACAATCAGCCTCATTTCACATGCAGCCAAAGTGATGTTAAGAATAATTAATAAAAGACTTGGAAAAGTAATAGAGGAGAATCTCGGCGAGGAGCAGTTTGGCTTTAGACGGAATATGGGCACCAGAGATGCAATAGGGCTCCTACGAATCTTGGGAGAAAGGTTTATTGAAAAAGGAAGAGACCTATATATGTGCTTCATCGATTTAGAAAAGGCATTTGACAATGTGGTTTGGGACAAGCTGGCGACTATTATGAGGGAAAAGAGAGTGGACTGGAAAACCAGAAGACTTATAAACTCATTGTACCTTAATCAAAAAGTTTCAGTTAAAGTGAGAGGAGAAAGTACAAACTGGATCAGACTAGGGAAAGGAGTAAGACAAGGATGCTGTTTATCACCTACTCTTTTCAACCTGTACTTGGAAAATATGATTGACCAATGCTCATTAGATGACAAAGGAGTAGAAATTGGAGGAAGAAGAGTAGGGTGCTTGAGATTTGCTGATGACATGGTCCTTCTAGCCACATGGGAAAAAGAATTACAGGATTTGGTGGACACCATTGCAACTAACGGAAAAAAATATGGAATGAAAATTAACACAAATAAAACAAAAGTATTGGCAATAGGAGGAAATAAGGAAATAAAAATTGTGCTGAATGGAGAAACACTAGAACAGGTGCAAAATTTTAAGTATCTTGGAAGCAGGATAGACACCGACTGGAAGTGCACCACAGAAATTAAAACAAGGATAGCAATGGCAAAAGAGGCGTTTTATAAGAAAAGGAGAATCTTCTGCAGCGGTATGGACAGAGAACTCAGAAAGAGACTCATAAAATGTCTCGTATGGAGTGTTCTTCTATATGGCGCTGAAACATGGACTATGAGGAAAAAAGACAGAGAAAGGCTGGAGACTTTTGAGATCTGGACATGGCGGAAGATGGAAGGAATAAGTTGGATGGACAAAGTAAAAAATGAAGAGGTACTGAGAAGAGTGGGAGAGAAAAGGCAGTTACTAGATGTAATAAAGAGAAGAAAAAGAAATTGGATTGGGCATATATTAAGAAAGAATGACGGACTGATAAAAACAGTTTTAGAAGGTTATGTAGAAGGGAAAAGGAAGCGAGGAAGGAAGAGATTCCAGATACTGGATGACATGATGGACGGTACAACATACAGCAGCCTTAAGAAGGAAGCAATGGATCGCAGAAAATGGAGAGGCAAAGGACCTGCTAATATAGCAGATAACTGATGATGACTATCGAATAACATCATCTTTCTTTTTGATGTCATAAATAGTTTCTCATCCATCATTGAACTCAGCAGCAATGGCTTTCTGCAGAGGATCTCGATTTAACTTATCTAAAATTTTGAGTTTCTCCTTGAGGTCTAGCATAACACATTTCCTTTTAGAAGACAATATTCTCAACTGGAAAGAAGGCTACGATTTCAAATACAGTATATAAATCATTGTTTAACTAAGCATTGTTGTGCATGATAATTCATTGCGCACGTGTTTTTGGATGTGAGCCGGATTACTGAGAGGCCGGACTACTGAGGGCCAGATTAGCGAGAGTCTAATGTAGTACACTTTTGCAGGTAGACATGTTGAACAGTCTGTGTTAATACACCAACAAACCAGGCAACTCCATTTACAATGTGGTCATTGTTGTTGTTGTGGTCTTCAGTACTGAGACTGGTTTGATGCAGCTCTCCATGCTACTCTATCCTCTGTCATGGGAATGCCCAAACATGATAACTCCTTTCTGGCATTTTGACATGTCTGCATGTCAACCTATTTTACTGGGCTGAGTCCATATAACCAACTGGCGCGTGCACCCACATACACGGGCGCACACACACATACACACACACACACACACACACACACACACACACACACACACAACACACACACACACACACATATCATTTCACTACCCTGAATTTTAATAGTGTTGGAGTGTCACATGACTGACTAGAACTCGTTCTAATCTTCTACAGTGCTTCAAAGTGATCTGTGAATCCTTTTAAAGAAGTGAGTAATACTTTGCCCAGTAAGCTTTTCTCATCATTATATTTTCCTGAATCTGTGTTGGTTCTTTGAGAGAAAGTCCTTTTTATCCACTTTAGAATGCTGCCATTAAACTAAGGTAAAACTTTTTCAACTTCTTTTTTACCTTACTTAGTATGTATTTATTTATGAATTAAGCTGTGTTTGAACTTCATGCATGTTTCCACAAAACTAATATTCACTGATGCATCTGTGATATTGGTAACATCTGTGACTAGATGGAACATGTACAGCTAGATGTTTTACTTCCCTCCTGTTTTCTTTCTCTCTATCCCCACCCCCCATTTTTGTAGTTTTATGAACATGTTAAATGACCATTATGGGAAAACAGTTGATATATTAATGTGAAGGACCGCTACCAGCATTGCTAGAAATAAGTTATTGTATGCATTTGAAAATTAAGAAGAAAAATGAAAAGTGGCATGCGGCTGACTTCCTATCTTCCTCCACAATTCTTTTGTTGGTATCGAACAACAGTCTATAATATTTGTCTGTCATGTTCAAGCCTTATTAGCAAAATAGATACTACTCTTCACTTGGCCATCCAATCACCTAGCCTATCACTGGTTGTATTTGTATGAGGAACGGTAACTGCTGATAAATACCTTCTGTTAACCATTCAACTTGTTTTAATACTATACTGCTAGGTTCATTAAATACTAAGAGATGCTACCCGAAAGTTCCCAGAATGTATGTGTAGCTGCTGAAGTACAGCTAGTACGGTGAAAAGCTGCCAGGAGGTACCTCATACATTCTTTGAGAGTTAATGGGTCAAGCAACTTTGTGCTAGGTAGTCACATTTAGTTTTTACGCACATTTTACCATTTTTATGTGTCGCATGTCTTGCGAAATTAACGATGACATGTGTCTGAGTACAACGTTTGTGCATAAACTTCTGTTTCAGACTTGGAAAAACCACATGATGTTTTCAAGCAAGCATGTGGGGAAGACACCTTAGGCCACAGTCAAACTTACAACTGTTTTTACATGTTTCCAAACTGGCAGAACATTGTTTGACAATGATCCACATTCAGAGCAGCTGTCGACCGGCATTACTCCTGTAAATGTGTCTGTTGTTCAGAATACAGTGGTGGAAGATGGTAGTCAGACCATCCAGGACATATGCAATGTCATGGGGCTGTATTACAGGGTGTGTAGAGGATGATGTCCAATGAAAGTGGCACACAGGTGATTGGTTCCTCCATCATGACAGTGCAAGGTCACACATTGTATTCATCACTCATGAGTTTCTAATGGAAAACAAAATGACAGTTGTTCCACGTCCATGATATTCACCCAACCTGACACCAAGTGACTCTTTTCTTATTTGCTAGAATTAAATTCCAGTTAAAAAGCTGAAGCTTCCACACAGTTGAGGAAATTCAAATAGAATCGCAAGTGGTACTGAATAGGCTCATGAAAAATGCTGATGAAAAACGCATGAGATTTCAGTAAAAACTGCCGGGAACATTGCATACACTCCCAGGGGACTAGTTTGAAGATGACAGTAGTAAAAAATATCTAGGTAAAGTGTAATCTTATTTATTGGTGTATCCTGGGAACTTTTGGGTACACCTCATGTAGCTACTTTTGTCAGATCCTTCGTGACAAATAATAGTTTAATAAGTTAAACATATATTCGACAGGCCTTGGAAGTTGTCATGACGCTGCTTTGTCGCTTGGCATATGCAGGCAAAACTGAGTTGGAATCACAGCTGTGTGATGCGATTGCCTTATTGGGTGCAGTACCATTGCTACAGCATCTACTGCAACTAAGTCGCCGAAAGGTACGACTTGTTGCAGACCTCATTGCTATACTTGTTCGACTTCTTGCACAACTTCCCCTACATGCACCTGCTGTTGTTGCTGATGTACTACATGGTAAGTATGCAAACAAATCCATTATGGAATGGACATAAATGTTGAGGATTTTGTTAGATATTAATTGTTAACATTATTCATATTATTGGTATTGCTGTTGGGTTCCTGGCCTGGTGCAGTCATGGTACATAACAGTATTAAGTAAATGATTGTAGTCAACTGTCAACTGAAAGCAATACAAACAGTTGATTTGCTGGGAAAGCTTAAGATCACACATACTTCATATTGCTCTGTAGATTTATTGCATCTGCCCAGATTATAAGCCATCAATCTATTTTCTCTACTGTCCAGATTTGTAGAACATCTCCATAGGCCATCTATTGTTTATTTCAATATAGCTGTTGTTTAATATGAATTGATTTGTAGTTTTTATGATTTGGTTGGGTAATAGTGTAAAAGCACTACAAAAATATTAATTTTTTGCACAGTATCACAGAAAATGAAACATTGACCCTGGTATATGCATAATTGACACATTTCATTCAAAACAAATCCAAACTGAAATGCTTGAAAACAGCTTAGAAGTTCATATTTCACCCTGTTTCATATGTCAGGGTGAACATCACTGTTGTCAGCAGTTTTTGAGTGCTTTCACAGAAATGGACAGGAAAAATCTTGGACAGGGCAAGTTTAGTTCTCAGTTTTGCACGAAAGTGATCTATTCATTGATTGACAACAGTTTCATACTATAAGGAGCAAATAAAATAAATTATTGTAAAAAAAATTAGAATTTCAATTCCACCTTAATTTTTCATTCTCATTTATTTACAGGTGTCAACCTCTCAAGCCTGCTAACACACAACAGTCCGACCATTCGCTGTCACTCTTGCCTCTTGATACAACTTCTTGGCAATCATGACCCTAACACATTACAGTGTCAGTGGAATCAAGGTCTTCGTTGTGCTTTGGAACAACTGGTTTCTGATGCTGATGAAACTGTCAGCCAGGTTAGTTTCAAATGTCTAACTTTAAGTGAAAATATCATCAGTTGTTTGTCATTCAAATTGACTGTGTAAAATGCAGAACTTATGTTCTGTATAATTTAAAAAGTAAAGATAACAAAGCACCAAATAGTTAAGACTCCAATAGACACATAAATGGTTCAGAGAATTATGCTGGCTTTGGATAGTTCACTCTTCAGAGCCAGAGTGTACGTAAACACACACACATACATGCACGCACTCACACCTTACAGCTACATTGTCATGACTGACTACATCTTGCCGGTACTGCAACTTTAGGGGGGAGGAGTTGTGTCAGATGTGCTAGGCAAGTGGAATTGGGGGGGGGGGGGGGGGGGGGAGTGAGGAATAGAAGGAAGGCTTGAGAAATGGTGGCTGATGGATGGGAGAGTTAGTTGACAGATGAACGGGATAGAATGTAGCATCAGTGAGCCCATTCATTCTTTGGGCAGGAGAAGGCAATGGGAATTCAGCACCAGTGATCTCATTCTTTCTACAGCCAAGAGGGGACGTGTGCAATGCACAATGACATGAGAGAGTGGATTTGGAGGAAGAAATGAAATGGAGGATGAGGGGGACTGTGGAACAGACGACGTTGGGACAGGATCAAGAAAATTAGAATCATGGAGTGGGGCTGATGTGGGTGCGGAATAGGGCATCAGGGATTGAAGCTAAGATGATTGATTATAGGATTGAGGAATATTTTGCATCTGCTTAATTCAGAAAACCTGGTTTTCACGAGGAGGATCCAGTTGGCATGGGGTGTGAAACAGCTGTCGAAATCTAGCATGATGTGCTCAGCGGCAAGTTCTGCCAGTGGATGTTCAACTCTGATCTTGGCCATGGCATGGTACTGGCCATAAAACTGGGTGGACGGCTGGTTGTTGGTCATCCTGACATAAAATGTGCAGAATTTGTAGCAGAGGTGGTATATGACATGACTGCTTTCACAAATGGCTCTGCCACTGATAGGATGTGATAAGCCTGTGGCAGGACTGGAGTATAAATGCTGAGTGGTGCATCAGACAGACTTTGCACCATCTTCCACAGGAGTATGGTCCATGCGGCAAGGGGATGGAAGTGAGCTGGCATAAAGTGCACTAGAATATAGTGTAGTTTGGGTGGACAGTGGAACAGCACTTTGAGAGGGGTGGGAAGGATTGTGGAGAGGATGTTTCTCATTTCCATAATTGGTGAGTAGTAAAAGCCTTAGCAAAATATATGATCCAGTTGCTCCAGTGCGATATGATACTGGATGATGATGCTTATCCTTTTTTACAGCATGTTCCTGGGGATTTTCATAGGATTAGCGGCATGTGCAAATACAGGCCAGGAAATCTGTTTGCAGACTAGGTTTCGGGGGAGAGGAGGGGATGTAGTACCTGTCTGTGCTATGTGTAGGTCTTCAAAATACTGGACAAGGAATTGTTTGTAAGTGCACATTTGCCATCAGGGGGTATGAATTTTTGGTGTGGAAGGGATGGCAGCATTCAGAATGCAGATGCCATGACCATTAGTAGGCTGGATTTGGGCAGAGGTTTGGATGGAGCAGTTAGAAAGGTGGAGGTCAACATACAGCTCGCAGCACTGAGGAGGGTGAGATGAAGTGGATGGAAGAGAGGACATTGAGGATCTGCAGAAGAGTGTCTTGGAGTGCTGGACCCGGATCCAGATCATGAAGGACTTTCCCCTACCATATAGAACTTATACTTTGCACTTTTAAAAAGAAATTATCAGTCTATTAATTATTTTGCTGCTGTTCTGAATCTCTTCTTGTGCTGATTTTTTCATTTTTACATTACTACTACACCCAGCAGCCCTTACAGCAGGTTTTTCTGCCTCTCTAGTTTTTCCCTTCTGTTACCCTTTTCAGTCACAAATTAACTGTTTCTGCGTACTGTAGAAAATGTACCAATAACTTATCAATTCTTCTGTTAAGCTTTTTCCTTAAACTTCTTTCCTCGTGTGTTTTTTTGTTACCTCTTTATTTAATAATTTTCCTGTCGTCTTACTATTTTCCTCTTATAACACCCTATTTCAAATGTTTCCATATTGTTGTTTTTTAAATTTCCCATGGTTCACATTTCAGTACAAAGCTCTGTGTGAGAGGTACACACTCGGAATTTCCTTCTCACAAGGGGAGGCCGCCAATTGTGAAATTCAGATTCGATTCATACTGCGAATAATAAAAGCTCATGGCCAGAGGCGTAACGTGGCAAAGCACCAAGATGCACTTCTCAGCTGTTGTTGAGAAAATCGACAGTTAAAAGAAATCGTTGCGGTGAAATACTCTCTACGATTAATAATTTTCTACAGCATCGTGGTGCATCGGTAAGCGCTCGGGTTCGTAATCCGAAGGTCGCCGGATCGAATCCCGGGCCATGCAACTTTTTTTCATTATTAGTTTTTTGTACCAAATGAAAGTGCTGGCAGGTCGACAGACACACAAACAAACACAAACATACACACAAAATTCAAGCTTTCGCAACAAACTGTTGCCTCATCAGGAAAGAAGGAAGGAGAGGGAAAGGCGAAAGGATGTGGGTTTTAAGGGAGAGGGTAAGGAGTCATTCCAATCCCGGGAGCGGAAAGACTTACCTTAGGGGGAAAAAAGGACGGGTATACACTCGTGCACACACACACACATATCCATCCACACATATACAGACACAAGCAGACACACACACACACACACACGCACACACACACACACACACACACACACACACACACACACACACATATATATATATATATATATATATATATATATATATATATATATATATATATATATATATAGCTGTGTGAATTTGCCTTATGCTGGTGTGTAAGGCGTGTGACCTTGAAGCGGACTTAGAATTAGGTCCACTTTAAATTACTCCTGATGCATCCTCCCAGATATTTAATGAATGTGACTGTTTCCAGTGATTGCTCAACATCCTCGTAATCAACAATAATGCGTGTTTCCATCTATTTATGTGTAATACATTACTTGTGTGTACACTGAGGGCCAACTACCAATCCTTGCACCAAGTGCAAAATCTCTACTAGTCATCCAATATTTTACTACTATTTTCCAGCTTTGAGACTTTTCTAAAGACAACATCATCCATGAATATTTTTATGGTGCTTCTGACATTAGTCAAAGCATCATTTATATCTTTTCCCAGTAACACTCCCTTGAGATACTTCTGAAGCTACTTTTCCACCTGAAGTTTTCTTGCCGTAGAAAAGTATATTCTATGTTCTATTTGCTAGGAACTTTTTCAATTCAACTCAATGCTGGTCTAATATTACATACCCATGGTATTTTAGGTGACAGTGAGGAACTGTATCACACTTTTTCCATGAGTCAAGTAACATAGTGTCAACCAGTGCTACCTTCTACCTTGAGGATGGGCAGAGTCAGCTAAGTTTCACAAGATTATTGTTTCAGGCATCAATGCTTATTCCTACAGAGAAGATTTTTGGTCTCAATGAATGTTATAAAATGCAAATATAAGTTCTGCAATAGATTTGACGTAAGCAATCAATACTAATAATAAATCTGTAAAATTTTCATGTCTGTCTGTTTGAACACACTTCTCCAAAATTACTAGACAAATTTTCATGGGGTTTTTGTAGCTTGAGCATAGCTTGGGGAACACAAAACAAATTTTCTTAGGGTTTTTGCTGGTAACATTAGTATAGCTTGGGGAACCATATAGGGTTTATTTCATCAAAATTGCCTCTTCGAAAAAAGGTATTGTTGTTCAGAGTTTCATCTAAAGCCGTCCTATTGTTTGTTGCTCTGTTTAAACATGCTTATTTCCAAAACTACTAAACAAACTTCATGGAGTTTTACAGGTAATTTGACCATAGCTTGGGGCACTGTATAGCTTTTGTTTAAACAGTCAGATCTCAGAAAAACTATGTTCTAATTGAAAGTTTTATCCATACTAGTATTACAAATGCAACAGTATCACTGTGTGTTACTTTTTCACAACTAACCCGCCAAACCAATTTTAGTGATATTTAGTATGAAGATAGCTTGAACCCTGACAAAGAACATTGGCTGCTGTAGAAAGTTTGTAGTACAAGATACTTATTGATTTGAAGAATATTATGTGAATTAGGGAAAAATATTTACTCTTCGAAAAAGCTGTTTCCTCTCCAACTTTTGATCTTTATCATATTTGTCAAAATATTTTTATTGCTTGATATTTCCTATGCAATATGATTCAAAGTAATGAAAATAATTCTCAGTCAGTCTTCAGTGTATTTAATCCATACTTCCAGACAGTTTGTTGCATGCTGTTTCTTTCTTTCTTTGGGCCTTGTCCCGCACCAACGCGGGGTCGGCCTTGTTATTACGGTTTTGGCAGTGTTAGATGCAGAGGATGGCCAGATGCTCTTCCTACTGCCTCCCCGAACCCCCTGGGATGTAAGTAGTGTACCCCAGCTAACTGCATCTAGTGTAAGCCATGAAATAGTGTGAACATGTACAAATATCTTTGAGTTGTGTAATTGAGGCAGAATGTGGGGATTAGCCCGGTAGTCACCTAGCGGGATGTGGAAAACCGCCTAAAAACACATGCAGGCTGGCTGGCATACTGGCCCTCGTCTTTAATCCACCGGGCGGATTTGATCTGTGGCCAGCGCGCCTACCTGAACCCAGGAAGCAGCGCACTAGTGGTCTCGGCTACCTTGGTGGGTGTTTGTTGCATGCTGTAACATCATGTAACATATAACTACTTCAGCAGCACGATGCATCGATGCGTGCTCCTACCTGTACCCTTCAGTATGCGCTGCTCGGCAGACATACTGCTCATGGTGATGAATTGTGCTTTGGAGGGGAGGGAGAGGGGGGGGGGGGGGGGGAGGTTGCACATCACATGTTATGCTTGACCAAGCAGGCAGACACATGAGGGCAGCTGATGTTATATGCAAGTGTAGCAGTGACTAACAGCTTGTCTGTACTAATACTAAAACTGTAAAACCATTGTCTCTGTCTGTCTGTCTGTTCGAACAAATAAATCTTCAAAACTATTAGACGAATTTTCATGGAGTTTTCACATACAACTTGAACACAGCTTGGGCAAATGTGTAAGCTTCATTTCATCAAAATCGGAAAACGGAAAAAAGTCATAATTTAGAGTTTTACCTAAAATCTTCTTCACAGCTTATAGTTCGGATGTTTCGCACCACAGGACTCCAAAGAGCCAATAGATGGCATTGTTTGTTCCATAGTGCACCAAAGAATGGATAGATGGAACTGTTAGTTTTTTTTTTTTTTTTTTTTTTTTACTCAGTGGCAGATTTACTTTTAGAAGTTTATGCCAGTGACAGAATTAGGTGCTGTAATCTTATCTATTCAAATTTACTGATTCAGTTTTGTCTATTAAAAACTTAATGGTATTGCTTTGCTCCTATTGATAGGTTTTATTTTTATTTGGCTTCTTTCCTAGGAAAGTTCTTTTACTTCAGAAGTATTTTTGGATGTTTGCTTCAGTGACAGAATTAAGTGTCACAATCTAATCTTTACAAATACAACCTACCATTGTATTTACATGGCTGAGATATAGATTTACTGATCTCGCCTCACACAGTCTCGGACACAACTATAAATAAATATTCTAGCAATGCGGGAATCTCATCTAGTAGAGGCATATAGTCCTGTGCATTGTGATGATTTCACTATCTTGTGTTACACTGTTTGTTGGTAACAATAGGTATGAGCTTCATGAGCTGCTCAGCTTTTGAACGTAAACTCATTTGAGGCAGAATGGTATTCACATGCATGTATTTTACTCCCATTCCACTTTTAGAAACATTTTCAGTGAAATCGAAGTCCACAGGCCTTGGTTTCACAAAAACACAGGCATGGAAACAATTGTTCTGTCCTTGCCTGGCACAGATTGTCTTACTAGGTGTAAGATCTTGATAATATTTCAATAAATCAACATATAATTGAAACTTCTTTCCCTCTTCATCAAGCAGTACCACTGTATCCTTTTTGTCACCTAATGTACAATCCAGCATAGTGGTCTGGGCAAGGCCAAGTTGCTACTCACCATGTAGCGGAGATGCTGAATTGCCGATAGGCACAACAAAAAGACTGTCAGAAAGTAAGCTTTCAGCCAGTAAGGATTCTGTTGGAAATAGACAAAACACACACACACACACACACACACACACACACACACACACACATATACACACACACACACCTATCTGCTGAGACCTCAAGCCAGAGACTGTGATCATGTGTGTTGAGTTGTGTTTGAGTGAGAGAGAGTGTGTGTGTGTGTGTGTGTGTGTGTGTGTGTGTGTGTGTGTGTTTTGTGTTTTGTCTATTTCCAACGAAGATCTTGTTGGCTAAAAACTCATTTTCTGACAGCCTTTTTATTGTGCCTATCTGCAACTCAGTATCTCCACTATTGGGTGAGTAGCAACTACCCTTTTCATAATCTTCTTACACTCCATCCTGGATTTTCCATTCTTTTTGGATAGATGAAAAATTGTCTCACCAAGTAGCGGCAGAAAGCGCACATAAAAGATGGTTGTAATTGGCAAGCTTTCGGAGCCAGTGGCTCCTTGTTCAGGTAGAAGAGTTGAAGGGGAAGGAAGAAGGGTGAAGGAAAACGACTGGAGAGGTCTAGGGAAAGGGGTAGATTTCGGGAAAGTCACCCAGAAATGCAGGTCAGGTAATATTAATAATAATAATAATAATAATAATAATAATAATAATAGTAGCTGAAGTAGTATATTATGCATTTGTAGCAAAATCCTTGATACAGTTGTATTGGAAAAGGAAAGACAAAATGAAATAAACTAAAATAAATATATAGGAAAGGAGTTTGCTATTTATTTATGGGGATGTAATTATAGTTATATTTGGCCTCAGAGGGGTTGGTAAAAGTTGAGCTAAGTTCTCAGAACAGCTTAACCTTTGTGAAATTGAGGAAATATAATCTTGTAATACATTATGTCTCTAAAGATGGTTTTTGCAAAGCAGTGTAAAAGAATCTATCTTATATATTGAAACTTTTCTTCGGAGACTTTTTACACCTGAGTGTCTGCTTTGATTGTTTTTTCTTTTACAGTCTCTTATTATTAAGAATAATGGAAATTATCGGACTCTTAGAATGACAATTATTTCTGCCAACTGCTATTCCATGATCGATACAACTAAAATGAATATGACATTCCAAACAGTCCAGTTCCAGTACAGTATTCTTGTTCTCACTCATTGTTGAGTCATGGAGCTCCTACAGTTTTTCTGCAAGTTTGCTACTGCAGTGCCGCCAAGCGGCGGTTCTGTATAAACGCTGCGAAACAATTGTGCATTTTGTAAATAAAGTGCAAAAGCACATTCAAAATAAAAATGTGGTCGTATTTTGGACTTATTATGGCACTATAAATTGCAGCAGCTTTCAAAACTATCACTTTTTTCAATTTCCAAAGAATGCTGTGAGGAATGTGAATAATTATTATAGGAATTTTAAAAAAATGCCCATTTTAACGTACTCATACTTTTAGGCTTGCAAGAAAATATTTACATTTTCTATTCACTCATTTGGCATCAGAACTTTGACACTTAACAAGACTGGTAAAAATTTCTTTATCATCTTTTCATGATGTTACTACTGTGTAAATGCCTGACCATTTCTCGGATACAAATAAGCTTTTCTAATCTGTTCCTATTAATATACTAGTATTTGGTTTCATACTTCAGTTTCATTAAAAAAGAAAAGTAAACACAGCTGTGCATTTTTGTACTAGATTAAGGAAAAATATGGATCTTTTTGTACATAATTAAGATAGCCATCTATAAGTCTCGAAGAAAATTGTTAAAATTAGCAGGTCGTAAGAAAGTTCATGATAGCAAGGAAGCGTTTTGAATCGCAATTGACTACATTATGCGAGTATAAATGAAGATTTAATTAAAATCTGTAGCAGATACTGGTGGTGTAAAAGTATTTTATGGATGCATTGAGTTTTTCTCCATAGAGTAATCTTTTTTTTCCCTCCCCACAAGGGGAATTAGGGAAGTAAAGGAATGTTGACATTTATTAGGAAGAGAAAATTAGCACAACACTGAGGATGTAGTGGTGGTCCATAGCCAAAAGTGACTGAGTTTTAAGACTGACTCATATGCAAAAGATTTAAAAGGTAACTTAGTCTTGACTGCCTAAAAAGTCGCTAAAACTTTTTTCCGCAAAAGCCACAATTTTGCCCGCTAAAAATTCATAAAATCCTCTAGTTCTAGCGACATTGTCGTTATAACGACAACACTGGTCTGAGTTGTAGTGGGAAGGTGGTAGTCTCCACGTGACCCATGTTTACGTTAAGTGATATTGCTGTTTTCTCTTCGTTTATTGCTCTCAGGTTAAATGTAAACAAAACGGATTTCTGTGGCCGGGAGCTATCAAGTGAATTAAAATACATTCACATAATTACGGAAGGCTGAAACATGTTATTAATTTCAGATTTTATTTTGTTGCCACCTTTCTGACAGTCAAGTGTTAATCGCCTTGCAGAACAATGAAGTTATTGTTGTCGGTTTGTTAAAGAAATTTGACTTTTATTAATCATTTCTGCTGGGGCAGTCAATTTATTTGAAACGAATTGTTTTGTTGTGACAGTGCCACGACATTTAACAGTGCCGCTACAACAGTACGCGCAAATGGCGATAGAGGCGCTCCGCAACTCGGCTGAGCGCGGGAGTGCCACCTAGCTACGAACGGCGCTGGCCGCATGTCATGGCACGGCAGTCGAATAAGAGATACTGATTTGCTATCATGTAACAAGCTATTGTTTCTAAGTGAGCGTGTTTGAATATCCACGCAATTATTGGTGATTAAAGGTTATAACACTTTTTGGCGACGATGTCGGATATTTTCACTGCGTTGTGGATTTGTGTGTTCGTGACGGGGCAGACATGGAACAGCTTATGCAAGCGCTCATTGAACAACAAACACAGCTGACGGCTGCTATTCAGGCGTTGTCGACGTCGCTTACTCATCATCTGTCTTCCTCTTCTCTGCCTCCATTCCCTCCTTACAACGAGGCCGCTGAAGATCGGGAGGATTATGAGAAGTGTTTGCGGCAACACTTCTTGGCTTTCGGCGTTGTCGACGCTCCTATGTGTAAGTCGTTATTTCTATCTTGGATTTCCCCACGGATCTATCAGCTGCTATCTCAGTTAGCCCCTCTGCGGGAACCTGCCTCTCTGTCCTTCCAAGAAATATGTGACTTATTGTCTAACTATTACCGAAAAAACACCCACATCGTTGCCGCCCGCGTGGCGTTCTATCAGTGTCGTAAACAGCCCCATCAATCTTACCGGGCTTGGGCGGCGGAACTAAACGGTCTGAGTAGGAAATGTCAGTTTGTCACGGACACTTATCATGAGTCGTATGCTGATTCAATGGTTAGGGATGCTATTCTACGGCTTGCTCCTGATAAAGAAGTTCGGCAACGTGCCCTGCAACTGCCAAACCCGTCATTGTCGGAAGTTCTAAGCATCACTCAATCCTTTGAAGTGTCTCACGCTGCTGGCGCGCAAATAGACGTGTGGTGTGATGTAGGCGCTGTACAGTCAACTTTCGACACGGACAATTTGCGTGTTTTACAGGAGAACGAAGATGTGGCGGTGGTTCACTCGCGTAAATAATGTCGCATTGGGCCGCAACACTCGCAGCGAAAACAGCAACCACAGAAGCAGGTTCGTTCCGCACTTCCTTCTTGTCACGTTGTTTCGTACAGCTTGACAGGGCCGCGTGTCCAAAATGTTGGACCACGTGTAATTCATGTAGGAAAAAAGGCCACATTGCTTCTGTGTGTCAGTCCCCTAAAGTTCCTGTCGACGAGGATGAGGCATCGGACATGGATGTTAACTGTGTGCTTTCTCAAACAAGCAAGTTGTTTGTTACTGTTCGTGTTCTGGATAAAGACATTCGCATGCAAGTGGACACTGGTTCTGCAGTAACTCTCATTAATTCTCGCACGTATTTGGAGTTGGGCTCCCCTCCCTTGCCTCCAGTTACGCGAAATCTGAGAACTTATAATAAACAGAAAATTCCTATCATTGGCCAGTTTGATGCTTCCATTGTCTACAAGTCTGTTGTTAGGCCCCTCACGTTTTATGTGGTGGATCATGCGGGCACTGAAAACCTGTTCGGTTATGATGCTTTCCAGTTGTTCGGGTACTCCATTGATGATGATGTGCACCTCATATCTGAGGATATTCCGTATCAACAGCTGGATGGATTGTGTTGTGAATTTTCATCTGTTTTCTCTGCTGATCTGGGTCGTGTCAAGGATTTTGAAGCCCACATTACTCTTACACCTACAGCTCGCCCAAAGTTTTTCCGGGCACACCCTATTCTGGTGGCGTTGCGTGCACCTGTCAAGGCTGAGATAGACAGGTTAACAGCTTCAGGGATTCTCCTTCCTGTTACCTCCAGCAAATGGGCATCGCCAATCGTGGTGGTTTCTAAACCAAACGGGAGTCTGCGATTGTGTGGTGATTTTAAAGCCACTGTCAACGCTCAGAGCCTCATTGACACTTATCCTCTTCCCCATCCTGTGGAGTTATTTACCAAGCTCGTTGGGGGCCAGTTCTTTTCCAAACTTGACTTATTGGAGGCATACCATCAGTTGCCATTGGATGCTTCTTCCAAGGAATTTCTCGTCATCAACACTCCTTGTGGGTTGTATCAGTACCAGCAGTTACCATTTGGCGTCACTAGCGCGCCGGCCATTTTTCAGCAGTTTTTGGAACAGCTCACGGCTTCCATTCCCGGCTGCATAAACTATCTGGATGACATTGTTGTCACGGGGGCCTCCACTGAGGAGCACCTTCGCAATTTGCGTCCACTGTTTCGGGTTTTGCACTCGGCTGGGTTGAGGTGCAATCTGGACAAATCACAGTTCTTCCAACCCTCCATTGTGTATCTTGGTTTCCAATTGTCCCGTGAGGGTATACGTCCTCTACGTCAGCACATTGCGGCCATTAACGCTCTACCCCGGCCGTCTACGGTCAAAGAACTTCAGGCGTTTCTAGGCAAGATTGCTTATTGTCACAAAATCATTCCATCCGCGGCAGCGGTAGCTCATCCTCTGCATCAGCTGTTATGCAAAAACGCCCCTTTCTGTTGGTCCGACGAGTGTGAGCAGGCTTTTGTCCGCCTGAAGGCTCATTTGCAGTCGGTGCCTTGTCTTGCCACATTCCGTCCGGGTCAGCACTTGGTTCTGGCGACTGACGTGTCACAGTATGGCCTAGGGGCTGTTCTCGCCCATCGGTGTGAGGCTGGGTCGGAACGACCCATCGCCTATTCTTCCAAGACCCTCAACGATGCGCAACGCCATTACTCTCAAATCGAAAAGGAGGCGCTCGCTATCATTTATGCTCTAAGAAAGTTCAGCGTTTTTTTGTATGGTTCTAAGTATCACCTCATCACCGACCACAAGCCGCTGGTCTCTCCGTTCAGCCCATCGGCGTCGCTTCCGGATAAGGCAGCTCACCGCCTGCAACGTTGGGCCTTGTCTCGTTTTCACTATGAGATTCACTATCGCCCCACGGCCCAGCACGCCAACGCTGACGCATTGTCGCGATTGCAGATGGGCCCCGACCCGGTTTTTGATCGTGATGAACTACTCTGTTTCCACATTGATGAGGAAGAACGTCGTGCGGTCGAGGGTTTTCCACTTACAGGTTCGCAGGTTGCGTCGGCTACTGCGCGGGACCTGGTCCTGCGTCAGGTGATCGGTTTTGTTCAACGGGGTTGGCCGGACAGGACCAAGGGCAGGGCATCAGATCCCCTTCGCAACTACCATGCCTTCGTCTGTCTGTTCGTGATGGTGTTGTTCTTCTGGCCATGGATGGCGCATCTCCACGGGTCGTGGTGCCAGCCTCTCTTTGCAAAGATGTTCTCAAACTGTTGCATGAAGGCCATTGGGGTATTTCTTGGACTAAGTCCCTGGCCCGCACGCACGTTTATTGGCCCGGTATTGATTCGGACATCGCCCACATGGTTGCTGCGAGTGGTCAGTGTGCTCAACAACTGGCTGCACCTCCTACAATGCCCTCTCCGTGGCCTGATCCGGTGCAGCCAAGGGAACGGGTGCACGCTGACTTTGTCGGCCCCTTCCTCGGTACTTATTGGCTACTGTTGATTGACACCTTCTCGAAGTTTCCGTTTGTTGTTCGATGTCCGTCGCCCACCACTGCAGCGACGACGCTGGCTTTGTCCAAAATCTTTGCGCTAGAAGGTCTTCCATCTATGATCGTCACGGACAATGGCCCTCAGTTCTCTTCGCAGGCCTTCCGTAATTTTTGTACTGGACAAGGGATTCATCATGTTACAGCACCGCCCTTCCATCCGCAGTCGAATGAGGAGGTCGAGCGCCTTGTCCGCACTTTCAAAAGCCAGATGAAAAACTTCCTTAGTGATTTTTCCACAGATGAGGCTCTGCTGCAATTTCTGAGTTCTTATCGCTTCACGCCTCTGGCTGATCGCAGGCCTGCTGAACTCTTGCATGGCTGCCAACCGCGCACTCTACTGCACCTGCTTCACCCTGTCAGGCCTTGTGCCGCGTCCCCTAGTGCGGGAAAATACTCGGTGGGCGCCGACTTGTGGGCACGAGGGTATGGATCTCGCCCTAAATGGATTCCAGGGGTGGTCAAGGCTCTTCGCGGCCGCCGGCTTTGTGAAATACGTACGGACGACGGCATGGTTGTTCGC
Organism: Schistocerca serialis cubense; assembly: GCF_023864345.2. NCBI lineage: Eukaryota > Metazoa > Arthropoda > Insecta > Orthoptera > Acrididae > Schistocerca > Schistocerca serialis. Next base: position 639,638,133 of record NC_064638.1, read on the forward strand.
CATTACGACCAGATGTGCCCACGAGTGGTGGCCACGCCGGTGCCACCGCCCGTTCCTTCGCCTCCACCAGCCCGAGAAGCCAGTCCTGTCGCTGCTGCCGATCTACCATACGTGTTGATGCAGCCGACGTCGCTACTGCTTCCGAGTACGCCGGAACCGGCCCCAGTCGCGATGCCGCCTTTTCCGGGACCCATCTCGCTGGAGCACACCCCCAGGTCCACGACACCTATGGATGCTTCTCCGGAGTTTTCACCCATCATCTCGTCCAGGAGGCACGTTCCACGCACGAGCTTCCGTCCTGGACATTTTCAACCATACTCTCGTGTCTCTCCGTAGGATCTTCTCGGGGCCTCACAAGAGGCCATGGAAGTCTCCGTACTGTCCATGTCTCCAAGGAAGTGAGTGTGTGGTTTTGTGCCACGACATTTAACAGTGCCGCCAAGACAGTATGCGCAAATGGCGATAGAGGCGCTCCGCAACTCGGCTGAGCGCAGGAGCGCCACCTAGCTACGAACGGTGCCGGCCGCATGTCACGGCATGGCAGTCGAATAAGAGATACTGAGTTGTTATCATGTAACGAGCTATTGTTTCTAAGTGAGTGTGTTTGAATATCCACGCAGTTATTGGTGATTAAAGGTTATAACATGTTTAATTACACACTATTGGCTAGTTTGAACTGTTCGCTGCATTTAAAGTTCACGTTTTCATCTTCTAGCACCTATGGCATTATGCCACAGTAAGGAACCAAACATGAAATAATACAGTACTGGTACTCCAAAAAATGTGCATCTGAATCTGGACATACGAATGTGCACTTTAAGCCGAATTATGCATTTTAGTATGGCTTACAAAATTCCCATGGTCCTGGAGTATCCTCTAATGTCTTCTTTTAATGTTTTGCACATAAGAATGTACGGGCTTCCTGCCTCATCGTAGCTGCGCAACCGCGGTGTCGCATGTTATCTGGCGCTCTCTGGAAACTGCTGAAATGAATTATTTCTAACAGGTTGCGGGAAAATATTCTGAATGATTGTTTGAAAAGTGTTACGTTCAAAGAAAATTTCCTTTTATGCAAGATGATCTCTGTGCGCGAATGTCCAATGAATTTCTTAAATTGCAGAGTGTTTGACTCTCGTTCAAAAATCAAATCTTTGAGGACGACCGTTTAGAATATTTTCGAGCCCAGAAGATCAGACATTTATGTCATTGTTAAAAATTTTACTGGCTCATTTGTGTGATGTATCTTAAAGTGTAACACGCGCAAAAAAGATCAACATTATGAGTGATAGCTTAGCTTCTCTTGCAGCTTATTAATCTTAGAGACCAATATTATACGTGTAAGCTTTTCTCTTCTTGTAGCAACACTATGTATATTAATTTAAAACATTACCTTTTCCTATTTGTATGTTTGTGCTACTTAACAGTGAGTTGCTATTGGCTGACTACATAACGTATCGTATGCTCTGAATATCCTCTGTCATTGGCTGGCAAGATCTCTTGACATGAGCTACGACTGGCTTACAGAAGCGCATCGCAGTCTCGATTTCAATCCTTTGGAAACTAACATGCGGTGTTTGGTGGAATTCGAATTTATACTTTTGTGCAATACGAAAATATACAGTGTACATGTTGCTGCACATCAGACATCTTTCCAAAATGAGTTTTTTCCTCTGAGTTTCGTTTTCTAAAGTGCCTGGAAATTCTACGCTGGTGTATAAAACCACAACCATTTAAAGGATTGATATGTTTTAAAAGTATATTGTTACTTACCACGGAAAAAGTGTATTTTCATCCGGGAGAAAGTGTATTTTTAACCGGGAAATCTGGTAAAAATCCGGGAATTTTTTTTCCTCGTCCACGTTTACACCCTGTGGGCAGCCATAGTGCCAAAATTTTTTCCAGCATTCTGACGAAATCACAGTGGACCACAGCAAATGTAAGATAGTGCTATATATAGAAAGCGAGATATTCTCAGGTTAAATTAGGTTAGCTCTGCACAGTTGCATTTAAACACAGATGAATCGAAACATTATAACCATTGCCTGACATGAGACTGAATGCCACATGGTGAAATACCAGCAACTGATGCAGTAACAAAAATATACCAGGGTGTATACGTGGACAAAGAAAAAAAAATCCCGGATTTCCCGGTAAAAATTACACGTTCTCCCGGGTGAAAAGACACTTTTTCCATGTTAAGTGACAGTACACTCTTCATCAGCACTGTAAAACTCATCAATGCTTTGAATGTTTATGGTTTTATATACCGGTGTAGAATTTCCAGGCACTTCAGAAAACAAAACTCCTGGGAAGGAGTATTATTTTCGTATTACAAAGGAATAAATTTGAATTCCACCAAACACCGCATGTCACTTTCCAAAGCATTGAAATCGAGATTGCGATGCGCTGTTGTAAGCCAGTCATAGCTTATGTCACTTGATCTCGCCCGCTGATGACAGCATAGGACACGTGATGTAGTCAGTCAATAGCAAGACCACTCTTAAGTAGCGCGAACACGCAAATAAGAAAAGTGCATGGTGTAAATTAAGATACATCACACAAATGTGCCAATAAAATTCTTAATAACGACATAAATGTCTGATCTGGGCTCGAAATTCTTCTAAATGGTTGTCCTCAAAGAGTTGATTTTTAAATGAGAGTCAAACGCTTTGTGATTTAAGAAAGTCATTGTACATTGTCGCACACAGTTCATCTTGCGCAAAAGGAAATTTACTTTGAATGTAAAGCTTTTCAAACCACCATCCTCAATATTTTCCCACAACCTGTTACTTATTGGTTCGTTTCAGCAGTTGCAAGAGAGCACAGGCGTTACCGCGCTTGCGCAGCTACGATGACACAGGAAGCCCATATGTTTGTACGTGTAAAACATTAAAAGATCTTATATTATATCATAAAAGAAACAAGACATCGGAGGATACTTCAAGAGCATCGGAATTTCGTGAACCACACTAAAATGAATAATTCGGCTTAAAGTGCACATTCGTATGTCCATATTCGGATGTATATTTTCTTGGAGTTCCAGTGCTGTATTATCTCATGTTTGGTTCTTTACTATGGTATAGTGCCACACATGCACTTGAAATGCAGTGAACAGTTGAAACCAACCAAGAGTGTGAAATTAAACTATTAGTTTCAAATAAATTGACTGCCTCAGCAGAAAAGATAAAAGTCAAATCTCTTTAGCAAACCGACAAAAATAACTTCATTATTCTGCAAGGCAATTAATGCTTGACTGTCAGAAAAGTGGAAATAAAATATGAAAGTAATAATATATTTTTGCCTTCCGTTACTAAGCGAACGTCTCCCATAAGTCCAACCCCTCGTCCAAATCATGGGAGATGGGCAACGGCACAAAGTAGGGGACTGCCTATAGGGGCGATGTACAGCGGGGACTTCGTGTGCCCCAGGACCACTACGGTAGCTGGGAAGGCCCTATGGGAACCCTGAAACGTGACGGCTAACGGGGCTCTGGTGAAGCTGCGATAGGCCTAGCAAGCTAGCAGTGGATAAATCAACTGCTTTCAAAAAGGGAACATGCCTCGGATCATGGAATGGATTTAAAGGAAACCGACCAAGCAATGGAAAAGGATTACGAGATGGTTTACGACTGGGCACCTTAAACGTAAGGACTCTAACTGGGAAGTTAGAAGAAATTGTAGAAATGATGGAAAGGAGGAAATTGGACATCTTGGGACTTGCTGAGACTAGGTGGAGAGGAGTTGGTGAAAAACCACTAAGTAAAGGATGTAAACTGTACTGGATAGGGAATGAGAGGGGAAGAAATGGAGTGGCAATAGTGGTCAGAGAGGGTCTGCAGGAGGAGGTGGAAGGTATCAATGATCGAATGATAAAAGCCAGAGTACGAGTGAAAGGAAAAAGCATTGAAATCATCCAAGCATGTGCCCCACAGGTGGGGTGTACAAAAAAGGAGAAGGAGGAATTTGAAGATGACATGCAAAAGCAGCTAAATGGAGGTAATCAGATTATAATAGAGGACCTCAATGCACATGTTGGCACAGACAGGAAAGGATTCGAGGAGATAATGAGACCAGAGGGCTGGAGGAACCGAAATAGAGAAGGAAAATTGTTGCTGGAATTCTGCAAGAGGAATGGGCTGGCGATCGCAAATTCCTGGTACAAGAAGAGAAGTAGCCACAAAATAACTTGGTACAGTGGAGACTGGTCCCAAACTTCAGTAGTAGACTATGTACTAGTGGATAGGCAGATGATGAGCAGCCTCACAGATGTTAAGGTCATTCCATCTGAGGCCTTAGACAGTGACCATCGTCTGTTGGTAGCCACCCTGAGAGAGAAAAAAGATAGGAGGGCAACAGACATACAGGAGAAAAGGTTGAAGACATGGATGCTGAAAGAGGATGAACGGAGGACCCAGTACCAGACACTGATCAGGAAGAAGCTGCCAAAGGAAGCTGCCAAAGCAGTACTTCGAAAGAACAAAGCCTTCAGAGAATGGTTCCAGACCCGAACAGAGGAAGCTAGGGTAAAATATAAGGAAAGCAAGAAAGCGGCACAGACCATAGTAGGGGCAGAGAAGAAGAAGTGGATGGAAAAATGGACAAGAATGTTAGAAGAGGACAGTGAAGGGAACAAAAAAGTACTTTACACCATGATAAGAAATAAGAGGAACGACAGAAGCGAGTGCCTGAGGATCATGGATAATAATGGAAGAGTTGTGGAGGAAATGCATGAGCTCAAAAAGATTTGGAAGGAGTACTTTGAAGATCTGTTGAATGCCGTCAAGCGGGTAACTAACAGCGATGGAGAGCCTAAGGCAGCAGACGATTATAATAGTGGGGAAATTGATGATCTAACTTGCAATGAAGTGGAAGAAGCCATAAAGAGGATGAAAGGGGGCAAGGCACCAGGTTGGGACGAAGTAACAGTGGATATGATACGAGCAGCAGGAGAAGTAGGAACCCAGTGGCTATACAGAGTGCTGAGGGTGGTGTGGAAGGAGAACAGAATTCCTGAGGATTGGAAGAAAGGAATTATAGTCCCGATCTTCAAGAAAGGGGATAAAAGGAGATGTGAGAACTACAGAGGAATCACCCTGCTATGCCACTGTGGAAAAATCTATGAAAAGATCCTGGAGAAGAGAATAAGAAGCAGTATTGAAAGTAGACTGCAAGAGGAGCAGTATGGTTTCAGACCGGGAAGATCAACAACGGACCTCATATTTGCGGTAAGGCAACTGCAGGAAAGGCACTATGAGTACGGGAAGGACTTAATCATGGCCTTTTTAGATATTGAGAAGGCGTATGACAGTATCTATAGGGACAAGCTCTGGGATGCGCTGAACGCAAAAGGCATAGATGAAGAGATAACACAAAAAGTCAGAAAAATGTATGAGGGAAGTGAGAGTTGTGTGAAAGTGGGGAGGGAACGTACTGCATGGTTCAAGCTGGAAAATGGGCTGCGACAGGGAAATGCACTTTCGCCTTTATTGTTTATTATTGTTATGGATGAAATCCTACAGCAAGTATCAGATGCAATTGGAGATCATAAAATGAAAGCAGTGCTTTTTGCCGATGACCTGATGTTATGGAGAAATTGCGAGAAGGAGGTGCAAGAGCAGTTAGATGTATGGGAGGCAACGGCAGCACAATATGGAATGCATTTCTCTGCAAAGAAAAGTGAAATAATTGTCACAACAAGGAAGAAGAATAGGCCAAATGTGGATATAACTTGTGGAGGGGAAAAACTACAAGTGGTAGAGAACTTCAAGTACCTGGGAAGCATGATTGAAAGTAAGGGGGGAAACGCAATGGAAATAAATGAAAGGTGCAGAAAAGCAGGGCAGTTCTTCAAATGCATTAGGGGGCTTATTTGGAGCAAGGAGGTGCCACAGAAATCCAAGGGAATTATATACCGAACCTACTTTGTCCCCATATTGGCATACGGAAGTGAGACATGGGTAATGCACAAAAGCGACAAAAGTAGAATACAAGCTAGTGAAATGAAGGTCCAGAGGAGCAGGTTGAGTGTAACAAGACGAGACAGGTTGCGAAATGTGTATGTGAGGGAAAGACTAAAGGAGAAACCAATACAGGACAGGATAGAAAAATCAAGACTGCAGTGGTATGGACACATGAAGAGAATGGATGAGGGAAGAATTCCAAAGAGGATGTTTGATCTGCAACTGGAGGGGAAGAGGCCCAGGGGAAGACCAAGAGATATATGGGTGAAGGGAGTGAAGGAATGTGTGACGAGAAGAGGAGAGAACTGGACGAAGGTGGAAGAGGGGGAATGGTGGAAAGACAGAACACGATGGAGAGGCTTGTGTTCCCGACAGACCCAGCCAGTGGCTGGAAACTGTCCAAGATGATGATGATGATGATGATGTTACTAAGCGAACGTATTTTAATTCACTTGATAGCTCCTGGCGACAAAAATCCGTTTCATCATCATTTAACGTGAGAGCAATAAACGAAGACAAAACAACAAAATCACTGAACGAAAGATGGGTCACGTGGAGACGACCCCCCTCCCCACCACAATTCTGACTGCTCTGTGCATCAGCCCCAGATTTACTATATTCCCGTACCGGGGCGATATTAGGTAGTGGCGCCCAGCCACACTTCGGTAACCAGAAGGGGGAGAAGGTACTACCCATATGCGACTAAACTGAGCATGCGCAAGAGCCCGCCCGCAACTGCTCAAACGAGTCTAATTGTTGTCACATCATGTCCATCGGAGGCAATTTGTTGTTATGAAGCATTGCATAGTCTTCCTAAGCCTTTGACAACACTGTGCTGTTGGCAGACACTTGTATGAGCACTGTGTTTTGTTGTTGTATAAGGAGCATTTCCTTTGCAACTAAAGTTTTATTTTCGTTTTTTTTTTCTCTCGTTCATGTTTTGTTGCTGCAGTATTATTCTGCGGTAGCGGGATACAGTAATATCCTTAGTTAGAGTATTGGTTCTTACCAGTCAAAAATCACAAAAATTTAACTGAAAACCAAACCAATGAAACTTTCCTGGAACTCTAAACAATTCCTGGGTTTTTCCCGGTTTTCTCCCAGATGAAAAAATTCCCAGGTTTTTCTCGGATCTCCCGGTTGTCCCGGGTCATATACACCGTGTATACAAGCAGAGCAGAGACACATGAGGAATCATTCCAGTGAGGGCATGAACCACAAACGGAGAAATCTGCTGAGAGAAGCAGCTCTAACAAGTGACAAATTGTTATGACCTATGTGACCTCTTCTCGAAATCTCAGTAGAATTTGCTTGTCCCATCACATCTGATGTGAGTTCAGCACTATAGGTTTCTTTATGCATGAGAAAACTAAGGGGCACAACATACTAAGCTTTGTTCTTCATGATCTCTTATAAGCTGAAAACGCATATGTAGTACCTCCAGGTTGGAAATATCAGCTCTGCAGAAAATTTACATAATGGATTTTGTGAAATTAATCAAAGCAAGTTAAAGAAAGACCCTAAGTTTTAGTAATCTTCGTGGTTTACTATTGGCTCTGGCCCCACGTATGTACAGGGTTATTACAAATGATTGAAGCAATTTCACAGCTCTACAATAACTTTATTATTTGAGATATTTTCACAATGCACACATACAAAAACTCAAAAAGTTTTTTTAGGCATTCACAAATGTTCGATATGTGCCCCTTTAGTGATTCGGCAGACATCAAGCCGATAATCAAGTTCCTCCCACACTCGGCGCAGCATGTCCCCATCAATGAGTTCGAAAGCATCGTTGATGCGAGCTCGCAGTTCTGGTACATTTCTTGGTAGAAGAGGTTTAAACACTGAATCTTTCACATAACCCCACAGAAAGAAATCGCATGGGGTTAAGTCGGGAGAGCATGGAGGCCATGACATGAATTGCTGATCATGATCTCCACCACGACCGATCCATCGGTTTTCCAATCTCCTGTTTAAGAAATGCCGAACATCATGATGGAAATGCGGTGGAGCACCATCCTGTTGAAAGATGAAGTCGGTGCTGTCGGTCTCCAGTTGTGGCATGAGCCAATTTTCCAGCATGTCCAGATACACGTGTCCTGTAACGTTTTTTTCGCAGAAGAAAAAGGGGCCGTAAACTTTAAACCGTGAGATTCCACAAAACACGTTAACTTTTGGTGAATTGCGAATTTGCTGCACGAATGCGTGAGGATTCTCTACCGCCCAGATTCACACAGTGTGTCTGTTCACTTCACCATTAAGAAAAAATGTTGCTTCATCACTGAAAACAAGTTTCGCACTGAACGCATCCTCTTCCATGAGCTGTTGCAACCGCGCCGAAAATTCAAAGCATTTGACTTTGTCATCGGGTGTCAGGGCTTGTAGCAATTGTAAACGGTAATGCTTCTGCTTCAGCCTTTTCCGTAAGATTTTCCAAACCTTCGGCTGTGGTACGATTAGCTCCCTGCTTGCTTTATTCGTCGACTTCCACGGGCTATGCGTGAAACTTGCCCGCACGCGTTCAACCGTTTCTTCGCTCACTGCAGGCCGACCCGTTGATTTCCCCTTACAGAGGCATCCAGAAACTTTAAACTGCGCATACCATCACTGACTGGAGTTAGCAGTTTGTGGATCTTTGTTGAACTTCGTCCTGAAGTGTCATTCCACTGTTATGACTGACTGATGTGAGTGCATTTCAAGCACGACATACGCTTTCTCGGCTCCTGTCACCATTTTGTCTCACTGCGCTCTCGAGCGCTCTGGCGGCAGAAACCTGAAGTGCGGCTTCAGCCGAACAAAACTTTATGAGTTTTTCTACGTATCTGTAGTGTGTCGTGACCATATGTCAATGAATGGAGCTACAGTGAATTTATGAAATCGCTTCGATCATTTGTAATAGCCCTGTACCATACACGTTAAAGTGTAAACATGGGCATTAACAATGAGTAATATTTTAACATACATCAAAATTACGTATATATCTTTCATATAACACACCTGCCAAAAAACTCCCAACTTAATTTTTCTATGCCAAACTTTCACCATTCCAAAGACAACACAATTTTTATGTATAGACTTATTTATGAAGGACACTCATGATTATTCATATATCAAACAGATATTGGCAACTTCAACCTAATACCTCTCTTCTGTTTCATGATCCTATCCTATATAAATAAAGTTTAGCATTTCTATTTCCAATAGCCCAAGTGATTTGATCATGGTAGTTGTTGTTGATGCCTTTAAAGAAAATATTATGATTTAATGTTGTCTTTTTTTCTGAATATGACTTTGATTTGAGTTTTAAATATTGTTCTAATGTTACAAAATTCCAAACATGACTATAGTTCAATTCTTTTATCTTGGCGGCTCGCGCATGCCCGCCCAGACGCGGGAGACTGCTGCGTTGCCAGTTGCACACGACGCACGCTTCAATAGAAGCAGCGCCATAGTATAGCTAGTCCGCAAGCTTACGTTTAGGGGGGGAGTGCGCAGTTCATGAAGTAAAGCCACCACGGCCGCATTAACCCTTGCTGTTACAAAGACGTGCTCCCTGCATTCCGCGCTGTGCGCGATTTTGTCACTGCACTGCTCGCCTGTGCAGACACATGGTGTTCCCACTGCTTTGACACACTTATCATTCGATTCCAGAAAAACTATTTGGCCCAAAAATTAGATTTTTTACATGTCTTCTTGACTGATACCTTCGCCCCATAAATGACTTAATTTTGTTCCAATGTTCAACGCAGTTATTATGCAGCATTAAATGTAGTAAACCATTGCACGAAATTTTGAAGAGTTTGCAGAGGTAGAAGTCCATAGCGTATATTCCCATATGGTTGATTTTAGTTGCCACAATCTTGAGAATGAAATGTGGACAAGATACCTAAATTTCATATAAAATTTACTGTATAACAATATCTCATTTAAGTACCACATAGGTGTTGTATGTAATATTGAGAAATATTCCGTCTTTCGCGACTGTAACAAAAGTTTTATTTACACTGAGCACGTTTGGCTTTATTTTAAAGCACTTCAATTAATCAAAAGGAAGTAGACAAAATACATTAAACAAAACTGTGGACTTACAAAAACATTAGGACTTGAATATACCGTCTATCAGTGAAGTGCTCTCAGCTATGTCAAATATAATTTTTGTATGTGGCACACACAAACATCATTTATTTGCTAACACACTGATCAGCCAACACAAACATTGAATATTGTGTTACCGCAGCACAAAACTACGAAAGGTGACTTGGCAATGTGTATGTGCCATACCTTTCATTGGTTGAAGTGCTTTAAAATAAAGCCAAACGCATCTGGTGTAAATAAAACTTTTATTACAGTTGCGAAAGACAGAATATTTCTCAATATTACATACGACACCTATGTGGTACTTAAATTAAATGATATATTGTTATACAGTAAATTTTATATGAAATTTAGGTATCTTGTCCACATTTCATTCTCAAGATTGTGGCATCTAAAATCGACCATACGGAAAGTATACGCTATGGACTTCTACCTCTGCAAACTCTTCAAAATTTCGTGCAATGGTTTACTACATTTAATGCTGC